>NC_142652.1:69332500-69517500 GCF_055504915.1 Nelumbo nucifera
GCGCAGGGTCAGATCTGATTTTCTTTTTGGTTCAAGATTCGAACCTATGGCTCTGATACCACTGAAGGAATGGTAGCATCCATCTAATGGACGCCAAAGAGGTTGCGGAATGGGTGGGCGAATTTCAAAAATTTTCTACCTTCCTCTAACTGGGAATCGTATTCCCTAAATTTAGAATACCATATTCAAGGATCTTATCTGAACCAAAATCGAACCAAATCTGAACCAAAAGGTAAAAGGGAGGATTATACCTGATCCGGAGAAGCAGTATCTCCCAAAGTTGGTGTTCACGCCCAAAGAAGAAACCAAGATCCGCTCCTGCTGAAGATGACACAACTGTAGATGGAACGGAACCAGCAGGGTGCGTCCTACACACTGGATCCTTCGCAAGAATCCTATGGAAACTCCAAACACCGAATCTTCTCCAGTCTTTCTTGCAAGACTGATGTCAAGAACTGATTTCTTGATTTCCTATTTCTGCAAAGATCGAATCTTGCAAAAGTAAATGGTGGCGACAGGAGGAGAACTCCAAGGGTGAAGATGGCTGAATTGCTTTTCTTCTGTTTGGAGTATGAATGAGATCTAATCTCAATTCGCAAGGAGTTTTCTTTCCACCAAAACCCTAGTTTGAATTCTGATGTATTTCCTCTTGTTTTTCTCCTCCTTTCTTCTTGATTAAGAAACCTCCTCATTAGGAGTTATCCCAATCCAAATCTGTATTTGGATAGGGGATTATCTCAACCTTATCTGTAGATTAAGTTAGTTTACTCCTGATCTTATCAGGAGGTAACCAGATTCAAATCTAATTTGAATTTGGTCTCCTGGAGTGGATAAGGTCAAAGGCCCAATCCTTTTACTAACATTAATCTCAGATTCGCCCCATAGATGGGTGATCATATCAGCCCAGCTCGAAATGGGCTTTTGGCCCATTAGATGTTCAGTGTTCAACTGGTTTCCAATCTGCTGCCCAGTTGGGCTTCTTTGTGTGGCGTGGGACCCAAGCATTGATCTACACACCAGCCACATGGGTTCGGCCCAGCCTTTAATACAAGGCCCAGCCGAATTCACTAAAAGACTCAGTAAACCCCTGAGCCCATCATATGGACCCTATGGGCCCAACTCTTACATTAAGTGGTCTCTGGGCCAAGCCATCTTATAAAAACCCAGGGACTGTGGGCAGGTGCAAGATTAGCCCATCAGGTACTATCCTAAATGGTCTTACACTTAACCTCTCAGCCCTTAATGATCAAGCACTGCCCGACAAGAGAGGACCTCTCCCTCGGCTACAAGGAACAGTGCCGCACTCTCCACTCACATGGATCCCGGGAATTAAAACCATTTGCAAACAATTCGAAACAATACATATATATATATAAATATATTAATTTTGCAAAACAAAATTCCAACGACTGAAATCAACTGTCGGTAGTTTGGTTTCCATCAGGGAGAGTGCATTCCCGATCATTACCCTTTGTCCGACAAAGGGGCTGATCCTGTCACTATGATCACCCACTCAGATGAATTCTCGGACTGTCCCAACATACCCAGGTTTTGACCCCCGCTAAGGATCTCACTGATTGGTACACCAAAGACAGCCCGATCCGACACCTAGTGAAATGTCATAATCGAGTCTAGGGGTCAGGTGTAACTTTCCAATTTTGCCCATCTGTCTCTAAGGTCCAGGGCAACACTGGAAATCTGGTCCGGTTCAAGGATTTAAGTAATCCCATACTCCATGTGCCTTGGGTCTTACCCTGGTGGCTGAGACAGGCCATCCCAACATTTGGTGGCACACCAGTATCAGCCTTGGTAGGATAAATCTCCCCAGACTTATCCAATGGCTGTGAATATTTAAAACTAACATGAGTCTCTATAAGTGTCCGGTTTTAGGGTCTTACATAGAATTAAACCAAACAACATGAATCAAACATGTATTTTATTTATTTCCACTAAATAACAAAAGTACATCAAATCGGATTGAAGCTAAGGGCATACAAAACTGTCTAACAATCGTACCCAGTTGAGTGGTGAAAAGTGTTGATCGAATGCTGGGTTTGGTCAACTGAATTAGGAAAACACAAGGTTTATTATGGCTATCCTAATAAATCTAAGGTTAAATGCTTGAATGGCAAGAATGCTGAAATTTACCTAGGATCAATGGCCAATCGATTCAACCCGAACCCTTGAACCAGAATTCAGTAAGACTGAATTTCTCTTGTTTAAGTTGCTATTTATTTTCTTTTCTTTTAATTTCAGTATTTAAATTCTCTCACTCAATTACATTACCCATTCGGCTAAGAGATTATTGATTTGCTCCCTGTGGGATTCGACCTAGAACCACTTTTACTGCAATTATTTTATTGTGGGACTAGTAATAATTTTGAGGGCCTCGACAACCCATCAGTCCTAATTCAGAAGGTAGCATCAGCGGAAAATGTAGCAGACCCATTGACTAAGCCACTGACACAAAAAGTGTTTGGGAAACACGTGGAAAGCATGAGACTCCGACTTATACCAGATTGGACCTAAGTGCAAGTGGGAGCTGTTAGACAGTGTATGCCCTTAAGTCCAATCACAATGATGTATATTATGACATTTAATGTAAATGAATAAAGTACATATTTGATTCATGTTATTATGGTGTGTTTCTGTGTAATACCCTTAAACTAGACACATATGAGACTCGTGCTAGTTTAGAATCTTCACAGCCGTTGGATAGATCTGGGGAGATTTATCCTGCCAAGGCTGACACTGATGTGCCGCCAAGTTGGTTGGGGTGGCTTCTCTCAGCTGCCAAGGTGAGACCTGAGTTACATGCAGTGTGGGTTTTCTTAAAACCCTGAACCGGACCAGAATTCCAGTATTGCCCTGGACCTTGGAGATTGATGGACAAAACTAGAATGTTACACCTGACCCCTAGACTCGATTATGATACTGCACTAGGTGTTGGATTGGGTTGTCTTTCATATGCCAATCAGTGAGATCCTTAGAGGGGGTCAAAACTTGGGTATGTTGGGACAGTCTGAGAATTCATCTGAGTGGGTGATCATCGTGACATGATCAGCCCCTTTGTCGGACAAAGTGAATGGTCGGGGATGCACTCTCTCTGATGGAAACCAAAGCTCCCGGCAGTTGATTTCAACCGTTGAAATTTGTTTTGCAAAATATATTTATATAGAGATATAATATATATATTATGATTTCAAAATGTTTATAAAAGGTTTTAATTCCTGGGATCCATGTGAGTAGAGAGTGCAACACTGTTCCTTGCAGTTGAGGGAGAGGTTCTCTCTTATCGGGCAGTGTTTGATCATTAAGGGCTGAGAGGTTAAGTGTAAGACCATTGAGGTAATACCTAATGGGCTAATCTTGCATCTGCCCACAATCCTTGGGTTTTGGTAAGGTGGCTTGACCCAGGGACCATTTAGTGTAAATGTTGGGCCCATTAAGAGCCCATGGTGATGGACTCGGGGTTTCACTATATCCTATAGTGAATTCGGTCAGGCCTTGTAATGGAGGTTGGGCTGAACCCATGTGGCTGATTTGTAGATCAATGTTTGGGTCCCACGCCTTACAAGGATGCCCAACTGGGCAGCAGTTTGGCGGATGAATGAGCACATGGACTTAATGGGCCAAAAGCCCAATTTGAACTAGCTTAATGTGATTAATTAAAGAGGGGCGGTTATAGGATTTAGATCAGTAGATAGGATAAGGGATTGTCCCTATCCAATCAGAGAGTCTAGATCCAAATAGAGGTTTGGATCAGGAAACTCCTAATTAGATTAGGAGGGCCGATCTTTATCTACAGATAAGATAAGGGATTATCCTTTTCTCTTAAAGAGAGTCTAGATCCAAATACAAGATGTGGATTAGGAAACTCCTAATTGGATTATGAGAATCTATCTTTAAGGTTATAAATAAAGGAGGAGGGTGAACTCCAATTTATCCATCAGATTGCTGATACAATAAAGAAGATAGTTGCAGTTGGACTGACGCCATCTTCTGCTCTTGCCTTCTCCTTCTGTTGCCGCCATTGCCGGTTTGATCTCCACCTATAGGAGCGATCAAGGAAGGTTCTTGATATCAGTTTTTGGGAGAAAAACTTATTTGAAGAATTTGGTTCTTGCTGAAGGATCACCCTGCTGATTCTGCTCCACCCTACGCTGTGTCATCTTCAGTGGGAGCAGCCTTTGTTGATCTCCATGGGCGTGAACACCTCCATTGAGAGTTACTACTACTCTGTATCAGGTATATCCCTCTCCTACCTTTTGGTTTCAGATCTGGTCTGGTTTAGGGTTCAAGATTGATCCTTGAAAATGCAGCTTTTTAAAATTGGGAATGTGATTCCCACATGAGAGAGAGAGAAAGTTTTGAAATTTTGCCCAACCTACCTATTGGGTTTGGCCATCCATATGATGGATCTCTCATCCCTTCACTTAGTTGGGACCCCTTATTTAAAACCCGTCTGAAAAAGAATGAGCGGTGGAGATGTGCTTACAATGAATCTATGGCCAATAGCACGCACGAACATTTTTAAATTTGAGATTTGTGCGCCTTAAGAATGTGCTCATGTTTGAATTTGAAATCAGTGTGCCCTTCAGATGCGCCTCTTTTCAATTTTTCACAAAATGTGCCCTTCCCTGGAATTTGAAGTTTAAGATCTATTGCGGACCAGCCCTACCTCAGCCTGGGTCAAGAAAGAACAAACAAATCGGACCAATTACCTGTATTAAGAGCTACTCCTTTTGCCAAGCAAACACTAACTCAAGAGTGGGGGGCAATTGATGAGTAATTTGGTTTGATCAATCATGTTGCAACACATGGCCTTAGGTTAATATATTGATGTTGAGTAAGCAAACTAGCTTGGCAAGCCAGCTTAGTGCACCTCGTCCAGGCCGACCTCCACCTCGGCAGGGCTGAACTGGTTAACCTCATAAGATTACGGCAACCTATCCTGGGAGCTGGCTGAGCAGAAGGAGTTCATGGCGACCTGTGCGGAAGAGCCCATTGACTCGGTAGTACTTTACCAAGCTGAGATCCCTAGAGCGCTGATACCTCGACTGTTAGAGTGGCCTACCACATCGCACACCACAGAGTTACTCAGGTAGATCGTAACCTCTGTGCAGATCTCGCAGCCGTACATTAACGTGCCCATAAAATGGAAACTGTTTCGCGAGAAGCTCAAGCCCGTTATAAGAGGGCTTTGATCACTGGCACCTATAAAAGGCACTCATTTCTACCTAAAAAGGTATGCATGAATATACACTCTCTAGGTCTCTCAAGCTCTCAAAATATTTCACAAAACCTCTCTGACTTAAGCATCGGAGTGCCATCCCAAGGTAAAGACACCCAGGCACTCTAATTATCTTCCTCTTGCAGTACATATCAGCTTGGCCCTAACCAAGAAATATCCAAATCGGAGTCTGCATCGGACACGAGGGAGCTTCCAGATTGTGCGACATCAAAGGGAATTTTTGACTTTTCAAATGTCACTTAAAAGTTGATTAAAGGACTTATTAACGATAGGTATTGGATTGTCACATTTTGAAAGTTTGGGTACTGGATTGTCACATTTTGAAAGTTCAGGTACTGGATTGTCGCATTTTAAAGTTTGGGGACCAAATTGTCACTCAAGCCAAAGTACAGTGTACTAATCGGGAATTTTCCCTTAATATTGTTAGAACTCTCTCCCTCTATATATAGAGTGAAATAATTGTTGTCCATAAGGAATTGTGATTGCTTCAATTCCATGAATTCTTCAATAACTTGTTCCGCCCTAGAAATCTTTAAATTTTCCAATCCCTACTCTGTGCTTTTAGTCGAATTCTTTCTCTTCATTTACATCTGGGTTTGGAATTTGGAAATCACAAATGGATAGAATGAAGATCGTCTGAATTTTCTAATTTGATTAGGCCTCTTTTCTTTTATCTCAAGTGGCTTCAAAATTCGTTAATTCGTCTTATTTCATGCCATTAAGGCTCGTAATTTTGGATTGGAAGAGTTCCATGTCAGTTCTATCTTTCTATTTTATGCTATTCGATTCGGATCTCAAACTTCAACTTCGCCATTAAAAACTGAGAACTTCACAAAAATCAAGTTTTGTTCTCTTCTTTGAGGGGGAGTTTTGAGGAATGTCTGGGGCGGACAGGCCATCAAACACGTATATTTTTCATAAATGGAGATGAAGAAGACATTTGAAGATGAATGGCATTCATGTTGTTGCAATCCTATCAAGATGCTGAAGGGATGAGAGATCCATCCCATGGATGCCTAAAGATTGCGGAATAAGGGGCGAATTTCAAAAAAAATTTCTCTCCCTTCAACTGGGAATCGCATTCCCTATTTCGAAAATCATATTTTCAAGGATCATTCTTGAACCTTAATGGGCTTTAGGCCCATTAAGCCTATGTGCTCACTTAACCTTCCTAACTGCTGCCCAGTTGGGCTTCCTTGTATGGCGTGGGACCCAAGCATTGATCTACACATCAGCCACATGGGTTCGGCCCAGCCTTTGTTACAAGGCCTGGCCAAATACACTGTTAAAGATAGTGCACCCCCTGAAACCCATCGAATGGGCTCTATGGGCCCAACACTTACCCTAAGTGGTCCCTGGGCCAAGCCACCTTGTAACACCCAGGGACTGTGGGCAGATGCAAGATTAGCCCATCAGGTATTATCCTCAATGGTCTTACACTTAACCTCTCAGCCCATAATGATCACACACTACCCGACAAGAGAGGACCTCTCCCTCGGCTGCAAGGAACAGTGTTGCACTCTCCACTTATATGGATCCCGAGAATTAAAACCTTTTTGCAAACATTTGAGAAACCATAATATATATATACTTTTATATCTCATATAAAATATACTTTGCAAAACAAATCTCAACGGTTGAAATCGGTTGCCGGCAGTCTTGGTTTCCATCAGTGAGAGTGCATCCCCGATCATTACCTTTGTCCGACAAAGGGGCTGATCCTATCACTATGATCACCCACTCAGATGAATTCTCGGACTATCCCAACATACCCAGGTTTTGACCCCCGCTAAGGATCTCACTGATTAGTATATCAAAGACAGCCCAATCCGACCCCTAGTGCAGTATCATAATCGAGTCTAGGGGTCGGGTGTAACTTTCCAGTTTTGCCCATCAATCTCCAAGGTCTAGGGCAATACTGGAAATCTGGTCCAGTTCAAAGATTCAATTAATCCTACACTGTATGTGCCTAGGGTCTCACCCTAGCAGCTGAGAGAGGCCATCCCAACCGACTTGGTGGCACCACAATGTCAGCCTTGTCAGGATAGGTCTCCCCAGACCGACCCACTAGCTGTGAACATTCTAAACTAACACGAGTCTCATTAAGTGTCCAGTTTAAGGGTATTACACAGAAACATACCAAGGGAACACGAATCAAATATGCACTTTTATTCATTTACAATAAACTCATAAAGTACATCATTCTGATTGAAGCTAAGGGCATACAAAACTGTCTAACAGCTCCCACTTGCACATAGGTCCAATCAGGTACTAGCCGGAGTCCCATGCTTTCCACGTGTTTCTCAAACACTTACTGTGATAGTGGCTTTGTCAATGGGTCTGCTACATTTTCCGCTGACGCTAACTTCTGAATCAGGACGTCCCCTCTACCAACAATCTCCTACAGTACGTGGTACTTCCTCTCGATGTGCTTCGACTTCGAGTGGGCTCGTAGCTCCTTAGCCTGAGAAATGGCTCTATTGTTGTCACACAACAATGGGATGGGTGATGTGCTGGACGGAACTACTCCCAACTCGTGAACAAACTTCTTCATCCACACGACTTCTTTGGCAGCCTCACTTGCGGCAATGTACTCGGCCTCGGTCGTGGAGTCTGCAGTGGACCCCTGTTTGCTGCTTTTCCAGCAAACAACACACTATCCTATCGTGAAAACATATCCAGATGTAGACTTTCTATCATCTAGGTCTGACTGAAAATCGACATCTGTATACCCTTGGATCTGTAGTGAGCTACCATCGAATACTGGACAAAACTCTTTTGTCCTTCGAAGGTACTTAAGTATGTTTTTCACAGCAGTCCAATGCTCCTGCCCTGGGATGGCCTGAAATCTGCTTACTACACTCACTGCCTGAGCTATGTCAGGACGAGTGCACAGCAGGGCATACATGATGCTCCCTACGGCTGAGGCATAAGGAACGTCTTTAATGCCATCAATCTCCTCAGAAGTCTTGGGAGACATCTTCTTGGAGAGAGTGACTCCGTGCCTGAAAGGAACATTTCCTTTCTTGGAGTTTTCCATGCTGTATCTCTTGACTATTTTGTCAATGTAAGCAGATTGGGATAATCCTATTATCCGCTTCGATCTATCTCTATAGAGTCAGAGATCCAGTATATAGGAGGCTTCTCCAAGATCTTTCATGGAGAATTGCTGTGATAGCCATACTTTCACCATAGTTAACATTCCTGCATCATTCCCAATGAGTAGAATGTCATCTACATACAGAACCAAGAAGGTAACCTTATCTCCACTATACTTCCTATAGACCCAGGGTTCATCCGGATTCTGCTCGAAGTCAAACGATTTGACAGCAGAATTAAAACGGATGTTCCAACTTCTAGAAGCTTGCTTAAGTCCATAAATGGATCTGTTAAGTTTACATACCATGTTTTCTTGTCTTGCAGCAATGAAGCCTTGCAGCTGCTGCATATAGATATCTTCAGTAAGATCTCCATTCAGGAATGCAGTTTTGACATCCATCTGCCAAATCTCATAATCATGGTATGCTGCTACAACTAGCAGGATTCTAATGGATTTAAGCATGGCCACAGGCGAAAAGGTTTCCTCATAATCGATGGCCTCTTTCGGAGTGTACCCTTTCGCCACCAGACGAGCCTTGAAGGTCTCAACCTTACCATCGGGGCCCTTCTTCCTCTTGTAAATCCATTTGCAACCGATTGCCTTTACCCCGAAGGGCGGATCTACTAGAGTCTAGACTCCATCGGTCTCCATTGAGTCCATCTCTGCTCTCATGGCCTCCACCCACTTCTGGGAATCTATGTTCAACATAGCTTCCGCGTAAGTCATGGGATCCTCCTCATTAGTCAAGGTTTCCACCAGGTAACTATCCTAGTCATAACCATAACGGACTGGTGGCCTGGATACCCGAGTGGATCTTCTAGGTTGGTCACTACCTGGAACTTGTGGGACATCTCCCACTGCTCCTGAGCTCTCCTCATCAAGAACAACTTCTTGACGATGGGTGTCCAGGATATAATCGGTTTCCAAGAATTGTGCATTTCGACTGTAGAACACTTTCTGCTCACTTGGGTCATAGAGTAGATAACCTACAGAGCCTTTTGGGTAGCCTACAAATAGGCAACGACTGGTCTTGGATCCCAACTTGTCTGCACTCGTTCTTTTAACGTGTGCTGGAGAACCCCAAATCTTCAAGTGTCTGACACTTGGTTTCATTCCGGTCCAAAGTTCATGTGGAGTATTTGGAACCGGTTTGGTTGGAACCTGATTCAGCACATAAATCACAATCTCTAATGCGTAACCCCAAAAGGATGTGGGTAACTCTGAGTGTATGAGAAGCGACCGGACCATATCCAATAAGGTCCTATTCCTCCTCTCTGAAACACCGTTAAGTCGTGGTGTAGCAGGAGGAGCTAATTGTGATACTATCCCATTGTCCTTTAAGTAGTCCTTGAATTTGTCAAAGAGATACTCGCCACCTCGATCTGATCGAAGGGCTTTAATTTCTCTCCCTAACTGTTTCTCGACCTCTTGTCTAAACTCTTTGAACTTTTCAAAGGATTCAGACTTGTGTCTCATTAGGTACACATAACCATATCGTGAAAAATCATCTGTGAAGGTGATGAAATACATGTGTTGATTTCGTGTCCTAATACTCAGGGGACCACATACATCAGTATGTATTAGGTCAAGTGTACCTGTACATCTTTTAGGCTTACCATTAAATGGCCGTTTCGTCATCTTGCCTTGTAGGCAAGGCTCACAAGTGGGAAGATCTTCTACAGTTAGAAAATCCAAAGGACCATCCTTTACCAACCTTGTGATTCGGTCAACACCGATGTGGCCAAGTCGGTAATGACACAGATGTTAGACAGTTTTGTATGCCCTTAGCTTCAATCCGATTTGATGTACTTTTGTTATTTAGTGGAAATAAATAAAGTGCATGTTTGATTCATGTTATTTGGTTTAATTCTTTGCAAAACCCTAAAATTGGACTTTTATAGATATTCGTGCTAGTTTTAAATGTTCATAGCCGTTGGATAAGTGTGGGGAGATTTATCCTGCCAAGGCTGATACTGGTGTGCCACCAAGTGTGGGGATGGCCTATCTCAGCCACCAGGGTAAGACCCGAGGCACATGCAGTATGGGATTACTTGAATCCTTGAACCGGACCAGATTTATTTCCACTAAATAACCCGAGGCACATGCAGTATGGGATCAAATCCTATACATTAAGTGGCCCAGGGACCACTTAATGTAAGTGTTAGGCCCATAGGGTCCATGTGATGGACTCAAAGGGTTCATTGAGTTTTTTAGTGAATTCGGCTGGGCCTTGTATTAAAGGCTGGGCCGAACCCATGTGGCTGGTGTGTAGATCAATGCTTGGGTCCCACGCCATACAAAGAAGCCCAACTGGGCAGCAGATTGGAAAGTATTTAGACACTGAACACTTAATGGGCCGAAAGCCCATTTTTAGGTGGGCTGATGTGATCACCCATCCATGGGGCGAATCTGAGATTAATGTTAGTAAAAGGATTGGGCCTTTAGCCTTATCCACTCTTGGAGACCAAATTCAAATTAGATTTGAATCTGGTAACCTCCTGATAAGATCAGGAGTAAGCTAACTTTATCTGTAGATAGGATTAAGATAATCCCCTATCCAAATACTGATTGGATTGGGATAACTCCTCATTAGGAGGTTTCTTAATCAAGAAGAAAGGAGGAGAAACCCTAAGAGAGAGAAATCATCAGATTTCGAACCACCTTTTGAAGAGACATAGGATATCTCCTGCGATTTGAGATATGACCTCATTCATACTCCAGAAAAGGAAGAAGAAGCAGTTCAGCCCTTTTTCGCTCTTGGAGTTCTCCTCCTGCCGCCGCCATCTACCCTTCCAAGATTTGATCTTTGCATAAAAAGAAAGTCAAGAAATTTGTTCTTGACATTAGTCTTGCAACAAAGACTAAAAAGATTCAGTGTTTAGTGTTTCCAGAGGATTCTTGTGAAGGATCCAGTGTGTAGGACGCACCCTACTGGTTCTGTTCCATCCACAGCTGTGTCATCTTCAGTAGGAACGGTTCTTGGTGCATTCTTTGGGCGTGAACACCAACTTTGGGAGATACAGCTTCTCCGAATCAGGTATATTCCTCCCATTTGTCTTTTGGTACAGATCTGGTTTGATTATGGTTCAAGTAGGATCCTTGAATATTGTATTCTAAATTTAGTGAATATGATTCCCAGTTGGGAGAAGGTAGGAAAATTTTTGAAATTTGCCCACCCATTCCGCAACCTTTGTGGCGTCCATTAGATGGATCCTACCATTCTTTCAACAGACACGTGGGATTAAATGTATCACGGGCTCTCTTCTTGGGGATTTCAGCCGACGTAGTTTCAGTTATGTTAGTTTCTAGAGAATGATGTAGAACATAGAGACCGTTCTCCAGTTCCCCGTATGCGATGAATCTGTTGTTTCTTTTAATAGTAATCGTATTACTAAAGAAGACAGAATAACTATCTGCACACAGTTTTGAGACAGAAATCAAATTTCTCCTTAAATTTTGTACATAAAGACAATCTTTCAGTACAATTATTCCTTCTCTAAAAAATAACTCCATGGTTCCTATGGTCGCGGCTGCAACAGTTGCAGTAGTCCCCAAGTAGAGTGTGACTTCTCCTTCACTCAGCCTTCTGGTTACCTTGAACCCCTGCAGTAAGTTACACGCATGAGTTGAAGCCCCGGAGTCAATACACCAGGACGCAGAAGCTACCAACAAATTGGTTTCTATAACACAAGTTTCGAAGTTACCTTTCTTGGATTCTAGGTAGGCAGGACAATTCCTTTTCCAGTGGCCGATCTTCTTGTAGAAGTGATAGGCATCCGATGCTTTGTCTTTCCTCTACTTCTTGCTTTTAGTGGCTTTCTTCTGAGGCTTCTTTGCCTTCCTCTTTCTCTTGCTTGTCTTGCCAGCTTCAAGAAGCATGGCTATAGGCTCATCCTTTCTAATCAGTTCTTCAGCTCTTTGCAACATATTGCTGAGCTCTTGCAAGCTGACATTCAGCTTGTTCATATTATAGTTCAGGATGAACGGATTAAAGGAAGGAGGCAAAGAGTTAAGGATAGCATCTATCTGGGTTGCAAGGTCCAGCCCGGATCCAAGAGCCTCCAATTCGTTGATGTATCCCATCATCCGAAGACAATGGTCGTGAACTTGTTGACCCTTGGACATTTGTGCGGTCATGAACTGTTTCAAGACCTTTTGTCGAGTAGAATGATTCTGCTCTTCATACATCGTCCTGAGACTGTCCAATATGTCCTTGGCAAGTTCGATCTGATCGAACTGCCTCTGTATCGGGTTGTCCAAGGAGGCAATGATGTAACACCGGGCAAGGGAGTTTTTCTCTTCCCATTCTTGATAGTCTCTCCTTCGGGCCTCAGAAGCCCTATCACCCGGATGCTCCAGGGCAGGATTCTTTGCCACTTTGTCCAGCTTTTTAGAAGCTAGGACCAGCATAAGGTTCCTGTACCAGTCAGCAAAGTTTGGGCCCTTCAACTTGTTGTCATCAAGTAGTTTTGCAAATGATCCATTTGCCATTTTCTGATAAAAGAGCAAACATCAGTCCACAACCTAATTTGATTCATGTTCATTTCATAGATATGGATTTTAATCTACGATCCATTTCCATTTATTCGTCTCTGAGATTTCCCTCATTTTTTAGTGACGGAGACTACGGGTTGTCTCTGGAAATGTGGGAAATCACATAGGGTGCATGGAGCCAACTGTTTCAGCTGCATAACCCCACCACCTTTCTGTGAAGGATCATATCCACTCATCACATAGGGTGCGTTTCCTCATTACTGAAGGACCCATCCTCATGCTAATGATGGAAGGCCTTTAGAGAGTTCATCATATGAATCTCCCTATCACATGCACTCATATTAGCTGGAGGGAACAGTTAATTATGCCCTAGTTCTTATTTTAGGTCAAACCAAAGTGGCTCCCACTGACTTTCATAAAGCCAAATTTCGGTGGGCCTAAATCGGCTAGGGTTCCGCACGTAACCTCTTGATGAGGTGTGGGGCCCACCACTGAGGGAGGTCATCCAATGACCAAGAGGGACACCATGGCAATGATGTGCATTCAGCCATGGTGTGCGCAAGAGCCACTGTCGATTGAGCATGGGCCAAGTACTTATGGCCCATGTACGTAGCACATCACACATCCATACATCACATGCAGGGATAAATTGATCCAATCAATTAATCATCTGTAAGGCCCATTTGAAGCCCATAATATTAACCATTAATATTATCTAGGTATATGGGCCAAATGGTTCAGCACATATAGCTTTAAATGTTAAGTGGGCTTTTAGCGGTTTTAACCTTTTAAAACTGGGCCTTTATAGGTTGGGCCGAATTAACCATTTAATTAAACACCAATCCTTAGGCCTATTAGTGGGAAAATTAGGGCTGACTTTCAGCCTTGATTAAACCCTAGATTTGGTTCAAACTATTTGAACCAATCTTGGTTCGAATGCCTCTAGGGTTTGATCTTTAATTAAATCTTTAATTCAAGAAAATAATCTGAAATTAAATACTGATAAAAGAAAAACAAGAATCAGTCAATCAGGCCTGTTCGCACAATCCATCCTGCAAAACAGAGGTTAGATCACAGAATGCAGTTTCACAAACTACAAATCGTAGATAGCGATTCTCCCATCTGCGAAATCTCCTTCTCTGCGAAATCTCCTTTTCTGCACTGCCATCTTCGATCCAAAATAAAATAAATAGAAATCCTATTTTTATTAATAATTACATCAGATCGAATACCTATACATTGAGTCTAGAAATAAAAAAAAAATTATTTATAGACCAAAATAATTCAAGAACTGCAAAATCGCAGGTTCCCTGCGCAAACCAAGAATTCGATCTCCTCTTGTACGAACAACCCATAAATCAAGAAAATCATAAAGAACAGTTCTAAATAATAATCAGATTTATGTAAAATTAATTTCAGATTATTCGCCCATTAATTTTGGGAACAGATTTCCCAAAACCCATATCTGCGCAAATCGGGTAGAACACCTTCTGCCCATTTGCGCAGGTTCAGATCTGAAACAAGATGGTTCAAGATTTGAACCTGGCTCTAATACCACTGAAGGGATGAGAGATCCATCCCATGGATGCCCAAAGATTGCGGAGTAAGGGGCGAATTTCAAAAAAAAATTCTCTCCCTTCAACTGGGAATCGCATTCCCTATTTAGAAAATCATATTTTCAAGGATCATTCTTGAACCTTAAACTGAATCAGATCTGAACCAAAAGGAGTAAGGGAGAATTATATCTGATACGGAGAAGTAGTATCTCCCAACGAAGGTGTTCACGCCCAAGGAAGGATCCAAAAACTGCTCCCACTGAAGATGGCGCAGTGCAGGATGGAGCAGAATCAGCAGTGTTCTTCTCCAAGAACTCTGTCATTCGCAAGAATCAGCAGGATGGTACGTGAGCACAACTTCCTTTCAATCCTTTCTCAAAGAACTGATTTCAAGATCCAATCTTGACTTCTCCACAGCTGGAGATCGAACTGGCAAACAAGGCGGCAAGAACAAGGAGGCGGCAAGAGAGTATTCGCTGGGTGCAGAATTCTCTCTTCTTGATTTCAGCACTCAAGAAAATCTGATGTTGTGTGTCTTCTCAAGGCTGCCGCCCCCTCCTTCTTTTGTTAACCTCAAAGGATCAGCTCCTAATCCAATTAGGAGCAGCTTATCCAAATCATATTTGGATAAGACTTCTCTTCAGGTGATAGGGATAAACCCTTATCTTATCTATAGATTAGATTAGCTTTCTCCTAATCTCATTAGGAGGTTTCTAGATCTGAATCATATTCAGATCTGAACTCTTTGAGTGGATAAGATTAAGACCCTATCCTATCTGCTAATCCATCTCAGAATTCGCCCCTTTAATAACTAAATGAATAGCCCAGTTCGAAATGGGCTTTAGGCCCATTAAGCCTATCTGCTCACTTAACCTTCCTAACTGCTGCCTAGTTGGGCTTCCTTGTATGGCGTGGGACCCAAGCATTGATCTACACATCAGCCACATGGGTTTGGCCCAGCCTTTGTTACAAGGCCTGGCCGAATACACTGTTAAAGACAGTGCACCCCCTGAAACCCATCGAATGGGCTCTATGGGCCCAACACTTACCCTAAATGGTCCCTGGGCCAAGCCACCTTGTAACACCCAGGGACTGTGGGCAGATGCAAGATTAGCCCATCAGGTATTATCCTCAATGGTCTTACACTTAACCTCTCAGCCCATAATGATCACACACTACCCGACAAGAGAGGACCTCTCCCTCGGCTGTAAGGAACAGTGTTGCACTCTCCACTTATATGGATCCCGAGAATTAAAACCTTTTTGCAAACATTTGAGAAACCATAATATATATATACTTTTATATCTCATATAAAATATACTTTGCAAAACAAATCTCAACGGTTGAAATCGGTTGCCAGCAGTCTTGGTTTCCATCAGTGAGAGTGCATCCCCAATCATTACCTTTGTCCGACAAAGGGGCTGATCCTGTCACTATGATCACCCACTCAGATGAATTCTCGGACTGCCCCAACATACCCAGGTTTTGACCCCCGCTAAGGATCTCACTGATTGGTATATCAAAGACAGCCCAATCCGACACCTAGTGTAGTATCATAATCGAGTCTAGGGGTCGGGTGTAACTTTCCAGTTTTGCCCATCAATCTCCAAGATCCAGGGCAATACTGGAAATCTGGTCCAGTTCAAAGATTCAATTAATCCTACACTGTATGTGCCTAGGGTCTCACCCTAGCAGCTGAGACAGGCCACCCCAACCGACTTGGTGGCGCCACAGTGTCAGCCTTGTCTGGATAGGTCTCCCTAGACCGACCCACTGGCTGTGAACATTCTAAACTAACACGAGTCTCATTAAGTGTCCAGTTTAAGGGTATTACACAGAAACATACCAAGGGAACATGAATCAAATATGCACTTTTATTCATTTACAATAAACTCATAAAGTACATCATTCTGATTGAAGCTAAGGGCATACAAAACTGTCTAACAGATGCTGGGGCTTGTGTCCATGGATCATGTCCTTCTAGCACTGCATGAAACCAAGGAAGAAAGGGAGCTGAGGATCCACAATCTTTTTAATTTTTTCGATGCTGTGAATGTTGGATATTTGGACTATGCACAAATTGGGGACCAACAATCCATTGCCTAAACATCCATATCTTGCATCCATGCTGGTGCCAGAGATAACAGTGTCGGTGCATCAAAGCCGGTGCTAGAGGGGACAATGAGATATTCCATTGGAGCCGGTGTTGGTGCTGGTGCTAGTGTTTGAAGTTATAATAAGGGTAAGTTAGGTATTTTAGGAAGTTATAACAGTCATGTGATACACATTTGAATGGTTTATGATGAAAAATTAACAGTAAGGGAAGTATTAGTCAATTGTCAGAAACAGTAGGGGTAGTGTTATTCAATTTTTAAACAGTAAGGGTACACTTAGTTAATTAGCTAAAGCATAAGGGTAGTTTAAGAAATTTTCCCTTGTCTTATTGATAGATTGGCCACGAAATGGATTGGATCTGAACATTATCCAGATTCACACATCCACTTCTAAATGAGAGTCTGAGAAGTGAGAACACATCCAGATATGGGTTTGGGTCTTTGAATTCATGTGTTTGATTAGGAAACTGAGTCTTAGAATTCAAGTTGTATTCGATGGATCCTTCAAAACGTCAACTGGATTCAAACTTGACTAAAATATTTCAATATTCAAATTTGACCACTTCATTGGGATATCTGAATCTGAATTCTGAACCAAAGCATTTTACCATTATAGTAATGTAGTCTTTAGAAAATAGAAGTAGTTTTGTTTCTATCAAGAAAAGGTATTTATTTTAGGTCATCGTGGGTTGAGAGGGGTCGCCATGAGTCGAGCTTTTGAGTGAAAAGCTTGATTCGATTTTGCCTAAATCAAGTTTTGAGTAAGCTTATGAGCTTATATATCTATATCTATATTATTTTTATATATAAAAAATCATAAATATAAAAATGTTATACAATTATACATAATAAAATTATTACATATAATATTTTTATTTTTTATATATAATAACTAATTTTTATAATTCTTAATTTTTTATATATCAAATAAAACAATAATTTTTTATATGTATACTTTTATTTTTATAAAATGTTTGGCTCATAGTTGAGCTCAAGTCATGCTCAAACTTGAGCCTGATGATTTATTGGCAAATGGAATTCAAATAGCTAGATATTCGACTTGGTTTGGCTCAAACCCAACCTTCTTGGAATCAAGCCAAATCCAAATTTGACCCGACATAAAATGGTGATAAATTTCATACCCACTCAGAAGATAGGATAAGGGATTATCCCTATCCACTCAGAGACTCCAAATCCAAATAGAGATTTGGATCAGGAAACTCCTAATTGGATTAGGAGGGTTGATCTTTATCTATAGATAAGATAAGGGATTATCCTTATCTCTTAAAGAGAATCCAGATCCAAATACAAGGTTTTGGATTAGGAAACTCCTAATGGGATTAGGAGAACTTCTCTTTATGGCTATAAATAGACGAGAAGGGTGAACCCCAAATTCATCCTTCAACTTACTGATTCAAGTGAGAAGACAACATACAATTTGACTGACGTCATCTTCTGCTCTTGCTTTCTCCTGCTGTTGCCGCCATTGCCAGTTCGATCTCCACCTGTAGGAGTGATGAAGAGTTCTTGATATCATCTTTTGGTAGAAAAGGTGATCAGAAGTCGTGCTCACCAGCCCTCCATCGAGTTCTTGCTGAATAATCCAGTTCTTGCTGAAGAACCACCCTGCTGATTCTGCTCCACCCTACACTGTGTCATCTTCAGTGGGAGTAGTCTTTGGTATTCTCCTTGGGCGTGAACACCTTTGTTGTGGGTTACTACTACTCCATATCAGGTATATCCCTTTCTTACCTTTTGGTTTCAGATCTGGTCTGGTTTAGGTTCAAGATTGGTCCTTGAAAATGCAATTTTCTAAAACAGGGAATGTGATTCCCACAAGGGAGAGAGAGGAATTTTTGAAGTTTTTCCCAACCTACCTGTAGGGTTCGGCCGTCCGTATGATGGATCTCTCATTCCTTCAGTGGTATCAAAGTCAGGTTCAAATCTTGAACCGAAATTAGCCAGATCTGGAACTGCACAAATGAGCAGAAGGCGTTTCTACCCGATTTGCGCAGATAATGATTTTTTGGGAAATTGGTTCCCAGATTATGGGCGAATTGATCTGAAATTAAATTTTATAAATCTGATTTGTAAATAGAACTGTTCTTTATATTTATCTTGATTTATTGGCTGTTCGTACGATGGAGATCGAAGTCTTGATTGGCGCAAGAAAATTGCGCACCTGCTATTCTATTCGTTATTGTCGGTAATTAATTATTTTTAATTTTAGACATAATGTATAGGAATTCGATTTGATGTAATATTAATAGAAAATTAGGGTTTTTCTTTTTTATTCCATTCAAATTCGAAGCAGATTGCGCAGATGGAAGGAGTTTCGCAGATTAGAGTTCGGCTATCTATGATTTGCAGTTTGAAAAATGGCAAACTACGAACTAACCTATGTTTTGTAGGGTGGCAGATATACGAACAGCCCTTCCACTGATTCTTGAATGTCTTTTATCAATAATTTAATTTCAGATCATAATCTTGAATTAAATCTTGAATTAAAAATCAAACCTTAGACCCATTCGAACCAGATTGGACCAAACTGGTTGGACCGAATATGTGGTTCGATGGGGGCTGTTCTTAGCCCTAATTTTCCATTCTTGGGTCTAGGGATTGATGGTTAAATGAAAGATGCAATTCAGCCCACACCTGTAAAACCCAGTTTTAATGTGTTAAAACTGCTTTAGCCCATTAACTATATAAAAGCTATATGGGCCCCATATACCTAGATAATATTAATTAGTAATATTATGGATAATTATGGGCTTTAATAATGGGTTTTACAGATAT
Source organism: Nelumbo nucifera (assembly GCF_055504915.1). Classification (NCBI taxonomy): domain Eukaryota; kingdom Viridiplantae; phylum Streptophyta; class Magnoliopsida; order Proteales; family Nelumbonaceae; genus Nelumbo; species Nelumbo nucifera. The sequence goes on from NC_142652.1 coordinate 69,351,815, forward strand.
TAATTGATTGGATCAATTTTGTTCCTGCATGTGATGTATGGATGTGTGATGTGCAATGTTCATGGTCCACAAGTACTTGGCCCATGCTGATACAATAGTGGCTCTTGTGCACACCATGGGTGAATGCACATCATTGCCATGGTGTCCCTTTTGGTCATTGGATGATCTCCCTTCGTGGTGGGCCCCATAACTCCCCAAGAGGAATCGTGCAGAACCCTAGCCGTTTAAGGTCCATCGAAAGGATTTAAGCATGGCCACCGACAAAAAGGTTTCCACATAATCGATGTCCTCTTTTGCCACCAGACGAGCCTTGTAGGTCTCAACCTTACCATTGGGGCCCTTCTTCCTCTTATAGATCCATTTGCAACCAATTGCTTTTACCCCAGGGGGCGGATCTAATAGAGTCCAAACTCCATTGGTTTCCATTGAGTCCATCTCAGCTCTCATGACATCTACCCACTTCAAGGAATCAATGTCTATCATAGCTTTCGTATAAGTTATGGGATCCTCCTCACTGGTCATAGCTCCCACCAGGTAACTATCCTGTTCATAGCCAAAACAAACTGGAGGCCTGGAAACCCGGGTAGATCTTCTAGGTTGGTCATTACCTGGAACTTGTGGGACATCTCCCACTGACCCTGTGCTCTCCTCATTAAGAACAACTTCATGATGATGATTGTTCAGAACGTAATCACCCTCCAAGAAATGGGCATTTCGGCTACAGAACACGTTCTATTCTCCCGGGTCATAGAATAGGTAACCCAAAGAGCCCTTGGGGTAGCCTACGAATAGGCAACGACTGGTCTTGGATTCCAATTTGTCCGCACTCGCTCTTTTAACATATGTTGGACAACTCCAAATCTTCAAGTGTCTTACACTTGGTTTCTTTCCAGTCCAAAGCTCATAGGGAGTCTTCAGAACTGATTTGATTGGAACCCGGTTCAGCACGTATATTGCAGTCACCAATGCGAAAACCCCAAAAGGATGTGGGCAACTCTGAGTGTACAAGAAGTGACCGAACCATATCCAATAAGGTCCTATTCCTCCTCTCTGAAACATCGTTTAGCTGTGATGTAGCAAGAGGAGCTATTTGTGATACTATGCCGTTGACCTTCAAGTAGTCCCTGAATTTGTCAGAGAGATACTCGCCACCTCGATCCAATCAAAGGGTCTTAATTTCTCTCCCTAACTATTTCTCAACCTCTTGTCTGTTTGAAATTATCAAATGATTTAGACTTGTGTCTCATTAGGTGCACATAACCATACCGAGAATAATCATCGGTGAATGTAATAAAATACACATGCTGGTTACGAGTCCTAACACTCATGGGACCATATACATCAGTATGTATAAGGTCAAGCGTGCCTATACATCTTTCAGGCTTACCATTAAATGGTCATTTCGTCATCTTACCCTGAATGCAAGGTTCATAGGTGGGAAGATCTTCTACAGTTAGAAAATCCAAAGGACCATCCTTTACCAACCTTGTGATACAATCTATATTGATATGACCAAGTCGGTAATGCCACAAGCACATGGGATTAACTGTATCACGGGTTCTTTTCTTAAGGATGTCACCCGACGTAGTTTCGGTTATGTTAGTTTCCAGGGAAGGATGGAGAACATAGAGACCAGTCTCAAGTTCTCCATATGCGAGGAATTTGTTATTTCTTTTAATATTTATGGTATTACTAAAGATAATAGAATATCCATCTGCACACAGTTTTGAAACAAATAACAAATTTCTTCGCAAATTCTGTACATAAAGACAATCTATCAGTACAATTATTCCTTCTCTGAAAATTAACTCTATGGTTCCTATAGCCGTAGCTGCAACACTTGCAGAAGTCCCCAAGTAAAGAGTTACTTCTCCATCACTCAGTCTTCTACTTATCCTGAACCCCTGCAGTGAGTTATACGCATGAGTCGAAGCCCTAGAATCAATACACCAGGAAGCAGAAGTTACCAACAAATTGGTTTCTATGACACAGGATTCGAAATTACCTTGTTTCTTGGATTCCATGTACTGAGGACAGTTCCTCTTCCAGTAGTCGGTCTGCTTGTAGAAGTGACAAGCATATGATTCTCTATCCTTCTTCTGCCTCTTATACTTGGCAGCCTTCTTCTAGGGCTTTCTTTTAGCCTTCCTCTTCTTCTTGCTCAATTTGCCAGCTTCAACAAGCATGGCTATGGGCTCATCCTTCTTAATCAGTTCCTCGGCCCTCTACAACATATTGCTGAGTTCTTGGATGCTGACACTCAGCTTGTTCACATTGTACTTCATGATGAACTGATTGAAGGAAGGAGGCAGAGAATTCAGGATGGTGTCTACCTTCGTGACATGGTCAAGCCCGGATCCAAGAGCCTCAAGTTCATTAATGTAACCCATCATCCGAAGACAATGGTCATGAACCTGTTGGTTCTTCGACAATTCGATCTGATCAAACTACCTCTGTATTGGATTATCGAAGGAGGCTATGATGTAGCAGCGGGGTAGGGAATTCTTTTCTTCCCATTCCTAGTAGTCCCTCATTCAGGCCTCAGAAGCCCTATCACCCGGATGCTCCAAGGCAGGATTCTTTGCTACTTTGTCCAATTTTTCAGACATTAGGACTAGCATAAGATTACAGTACCAGTCAGCATAGTTTGGGCCCTTTAGTTTGTTGTCATCCAACAGTTTAGTGAATTGTCCATTTGCCATTTCTGATAAAAAGCTAACATTAGTCCACAACCTAATTTGATTCATGTTATCTACATAGATATGGATTTTAATCTATGTTTCATTTCCATTTATTCATCTCCAAGATTTCCCTCCCATCTCGGTGATGGAGACTGCGATTATGTCTCTTGAAATGTGGGAAATCACATAGGGTGCATGGAGCCAACTGTTTCAGCCATATGGGTTCAGCCTAGACTCTGTTATAAGGCCTGGCCGAATTCATTGCTGAATATAGTGAATCCTTGAGTCCTTCACTATGGGCTCTTAACGGGCCCAACATTTATACTAAATGGTCCCTGTGTCCAACCATCTTATGAAGGCCCAAGAACTGTGGGTAGATGCAAGAATAGCCCATCTAGTATAACCCTCAATGGTCTTACACTTAACCTCTCAGCCCATAATGATCAAACACTGCCCGACAAGAGAAGACCTTGATGAGAATAAAAATTATCATATTTTTATCCCCAAATATTCAGTCTTTTATACTTAATTAGTACTTAATTGGACTCATTATTCTTGTATTTCGATTCAGGGCATGAAAGAAGGCGTCAAGAGAAAAAACAAGGCTAATCGGATGGTTTTTCACAATTTCGGCACCGTTCAGTAATCTAGGCCTAACTCTCATATCCAGGATCCGATTGGGTTGATTCAAGATGCACTGGAAAGATAAGAGCGAAATATACAACTTTCATGTTTTGAGTTTGATAGATTCGGCCTGCACCGAGGTCAAAATTGGGCCAGAAGTCGAAGCAAATTCGTTGTAAAGCCCAGTTCACAGCTGAAGCCCAATTCGTAGAAACGCCTTGTAGCAACCCAAATTATTAAAGAAGCCCAACTCGAATTCAAGAATGAAGAGTCCTATCAGATTTAAATTTCAATGTACTTCTAGAAGGATAAGAGGATTGAGATTACTAGATAAGAGATAGGATAGGATTAGATCAAAATCAATTAGGACTTTCTAATTTTGAGGATAATCTCCTAAGAGGAGTTGGAGAGAGCCCCTCCTCCTAAAGCTATATAAAGGGGGGGGACGTACCAGCTCCTGGCATCAATCAATCTATCAGTCAATTACTAAAATTCCCTCTGAAGTAATCAAGAAGATCATCAAGAAAACTTCAAGAAGGAGATCAGCAAAGGAAGAAAGCTTCAAGAAGGAGGTGGCGGCAAGAAGAAGAGAAGATCTCAGCTCCAAGGGCGAAATCATGAGTTCTTTCTTTCCTCTTGTTTGTTTTATTTCCTTTATTATGAACTGATTTACTTATAGCTAGGGCTATGGAAAGCCTAACCATGATAACGAATATATTTTTATTATGATCCATCCAAGATCGTGATTTCCATATAGTCTATGAGTTATTTGCTTAATGCGATTAGGAGTGGCCATCTCTTAATTGATTAGGTTTATATGAATGAATCGGGAGACGAATTCATATATTAGACCATATAATTTATGGTGTGAATTGAATGGTATATAGGGATATATACACATGATTCATCTGAATGTATGAGTTTTTCTTGCACTTAATGCATTTCTATCTTGAGAACTCTAGTCGAGGGATCGAGGGGTTACTTGATAGAAGTAGGTTTAATATATCTTGGGAAAGAATATTAAATAAAATTGGGAAAACTTCAGCTTATGGGAATGACAAATTATCTTGGTTAATCGCACCCATTAATATTCATTAGAATGGTTAGGTGGACCAATGGTCCTAGCGATTTCACTTAATCGTTGCATATTCAGTTATTGATTACCCTTGCTTTTATTTTCTTTTTCTATTTTTTATTTTCAATAGTTCTTACTGTTGGATCTGAATTTCGATTCGATTGTCCAAATAATTAAGGAAGGTTGTAGTTCTAATACTTATTTTGTTAAATCCTCGTGGGAACGATATTTTTATACTACTTGATAACTAGTGTACTTGCTAGGGTTATAATTATAGCTATTAAGTTTTTGGCGCCGTTTTCGAAGATTTAATCCTATAAAAATATTAGAACTTGTTAACCTTGGTTAATTTGGATTTTGCTCTTTATTTAAAGAGATGCTTAGGAAGTGTCCTCACCATGGAATACCAGTTTGGCATCAAATTCAAACTTTTTATAATGGTATTACTCCATCTAATCGCTCCATTATTGATGCAGCTGTAGGAGGCACAATCATGAGAAAAACTCCAGAGGAAGCCTATGATCTAGTGGAAGAAATGGTATCAAACAGCTACCAATGGAATAATGACCGAGCTGATCGAAGGGGAATGCATCATATAGATTCTTTTTCAGCTTTATCTGCTCAACTTGCTAGTTTGAATAAAAAATTAGACAATCTTAGCGTTGCTTCAATATATGTGTCATCTTATAATCCATGTGATCTTTGTGGCCAAATGGGACATATAAATTCTGATTGTCCAGTAGGTAACCCTTTTACTTCACATGAAAGTGCTAATTTCGTTTCTCATGGTGGCAGGCCAAATTTCAACCCTTATTCGAATGCATACAATACAGGGTGGAGGAATCATCCAAATTTTTCATGGAATAACAACCAACAAAAAGCACCCATGGGATTTCACCAACAGCCGCCCCCATAAGAAAAGAAGGGAAATTTAGAGGATCTGATTTCTAAGTTCATTAATACTGCTGAAGCAAAGTTCTAAGATCACGAAAAGAGATTCTTAAATCAAGCACCCATGGGGCAGATTGTGAGCATGCTGTCAGAAAGAAGAGAGGGACGATTGCCTAGCAATATAGAGAAGAACCCAAGGGAGCAAGTGAATGCCATTTCCTTAAGAAGTGGAAAGACTATTGCCGAGATCAAGGATGACAATCAAAAAGTTGAGGTAGCCGATTCTCAAATGGAGATCGAAGGGAGTACACCTAAACTGAATTTAGATGCTATTAAACTTCCTCTCCCCTACCCTAAAAGAGTTTTGAAAGCTAACTTGGATGAGGAAGTTAAGGAGGTTTTGAACTGTTTGGAGGCCGATCAAGAAGAGTTCAAGCCAAGACAAGGTAATGCTCATTATATTATGTTGTCGATTTCAAATGAGAGACAGTTACTCTCTGTTTTGTAGGCCCCTATTCTAGATTTGAACCCGCCCATGATGGATGAAAGGGGTGAAAGAATGGTAGGATCCATCATATGGACGCCATAAAGATTGTGGAATGGGAGGGCGAATTTCAAAAGTTTTCCTACCTTCTTCCGACTGGGAATCATATTCCCTAAATTTAAAATACAATATTCAAGGATCTTCCTTGAACCACAATCGAACCAGATCTAAACCAAAGACAAGGGAGGAATTATACCTGATCCAGAGAAGTAGTATCTCCCAAAGTTGGTGTTCACGCCCAAAGAGGACACCAAGATCCGCTCCTGCTGAAGATGACACAGCAATAGGTGGAACGGAACCAATAGAGTGCGTCATACACACTGAGTCCTTCGCAAGAACCCTCTAGAAACTCTGAGCACCAAATATTTTCAGTCTTTTCTGCAAAACTGATGTGAAGAACTGATTTCTTGATTTCTTTCTTCTTCAAAGATCGAATCTTGTCAGAAAGAATGGCGGCGGCTAGAGGAGAACTCCTGAAGTGAAGATGGCTGAAATCGCTTCTCTTCTCTCTGGAGTGTGTATGAGATCCTATCTCAATTCGCAGGATGATTTCTTGCACAAACCCTTAGTTTGAATTCTATTGTTGCTCTCTTAGGGTTTCTCCTCTTTTCTTCTTGATTAAGAAACCTCCTAAGGAAAAGTTATCCCAATCCAAATCAGTATTTGGATAGGGGATGATCTTAATCCTATCTGCAGATTAAGTTAACTTACTCCTGATCTTATCAAAAGGTTACCAGATTCAAATCTGATTTGAATTGGGTCTCCTAGAGTGGATAGGTTAAGTGTAAGACCATTGAGGATAATACCTGATGGGCTAATCTTGCATCTGCACACAGCCCCTGGGTGTTACATGGTGGCTTGGCCCAGGAACCACTTAGGGTAAGTGTTGGGCCCATAGAGCCCATAAGATGGGTTTCAGGGGGTGCACTGTGCATAATAGTGTATTCGGCCAGGTCTTGTAACAAAGGTTGGGCTGAACCCATGTGGCTAATGTGTAGATCAATGTTTGGGTCCCACGCCATACAAGGAAGCCCAACTAGGTAGCAGTTTGGAAGGCTACGTGAGTACATAACCTTTAATGGGCCTTAAGCCCATTTCGAACTGGGCTGATTCGATTAGTCAATTAAAAGGGGTGAATTCTAATATGGATCAGCTGATAGGATTGGGCCTAGACCCTATCCACTTAGAGAGTCCAAGATCTAAATGAGATTTAGATTTGGAAGCCTCTTAATTAGATTAGGAGATGGCTGATCTGATCTGCAGATAAGATAAGGGTTATCCCTTATCACTTAAAGGGACTTCTAATCCAAATATGATTTGGATTAGCAACTCCTAATGGGATTAGGAGCTGATCCCTTTAAGATTATGAAAGAAAGAAAGGGGCGACACAGTCAGTGATTGATGTTCAATTCTCTTCAGAGCTGAAAATCACAAGAAGAGAGATTTCTGCACCCTGCGAATTCTCTCTTGCCGTCTCCTTCCTGTCGCTGCCTTCACCTTCAGTTCGATCTCCAGTTCTTGGGAGAAATCAAGATCTGATCTTGATTCCAATCTTTTGGGAAAAGATTGGTTGGAGCTGTACTCACCAGCCATCCAGTTGATTCTTGCGAAGGGTCAAGTTCTTTTGGAAGAACATTGCTGATTTTGCTCCATCCTGCACTGCGCCATCTTCAGTGGGAGCAGATTTTGGATCCTTCCTTGGGCATGAACACCTCCATTGGGAGATATTGTTTCTCTGTATCAGGTACATCCTCCACCCTACTCCTTTTGGTTCAGATCTGATTTGGTTCATGGTTCAAGATTGATCTTTGAAAATTTGTTTTCTAAAATAGGGAATTCGATTCCCTGCAAAGATGGGAGAAATTTTTGAAATTCGCCCAGTCCATTCTGCAAGACTTGGGTGTCCATGTGATGGATATCCCATCCCTTCAAGTGGTATCAGAGCCAGGTTCAAATCTTGAACCAATTTAATTCAGATCTGAACCTGCGCAAATGGGCAGAAGGTGTTCTACCCGATTTGCGCAGATATGGGTTTTGGGAAATTTATTCCCAAAATTAATGGGCGAATAATCTGAAATTAATTTTATATAAATCTGATTATTGTTCAGAATAGTTCTTTATGATTTTCTTGATTTATGGGCTGTTCGTATAAGAGGAGATCGAGTTCTTGGTTTGCGCAGGGAACCTGCAAGATTTGCAGTTTCTTGATTTATTCATTACATTTGGTCTGTAAATAATTTTTTTTATTTTTAGACTCAATGTATTAGGTATTTGATCTGATGTAAAAATAATAGAAATTAGGTTTTCTATTTATTTTATTTTTGGATCGAAGATGGCGGTGCAAGGAAGGAGATTTCGCAGATGGGACATTCGCTACCTGTGATTTGCAGTTTGTGAAACTGCATTCTGTGATCTAACCTCTGTTTTGCAGGATGGATTGTACGAACAGCCCTGGATTGACTGGTTCTTGTTTTCTTTTATCAGTTCTTTAATTTCAGATTATTTTCTTGAATTAAAGATTTAATTAAAAATCAAACTCTAGACCCATTCGAACCAAGATTGGTTCAAATTGTTTGGACCGAATCTAGGGTTCTATTAAGGCTGTATATCAGCCCTAATTTTTGTTCAAATGGGCCTAAGGATTGATAATTAATTGGATATTTAATTCGGCCCAACCTGTAAGGCCCAGTTTTAAATTGTTAAAACTGCCAAAAGCCCACTTCAAAAGAACAAGCTATATGGGCCGAACTGGGTAACCCTAATTCAGCCCATATACCTATATGATATTAATTGTTAATATTATGGATTAAAATGGGCTTCAAATGGGCTTTTACAGATAATTACTTGATTGGATCAATTCCTCCCTGCATGTGATGTATGGATGTGTGATGTGCTACGTTCATGGGCCATAAGTGCATGGCCCATGCAGATTCGATAGTGGCTCTTGTGCACACCATGGCTGAATGCACATCATTACCATGGTGTCCTTCTTGGTCATTGGATGACCTCCCTCAATGGTGGGCCCCACACCTCCTGAAGAGGTTACGTGCGGAACCCTAGCCGATTTAGGCCCACCGAAATCAGGCTTTATGAAAGTCAGTGGGAGCCACTGTTAGGCTTTATGATGGGCTATCCATTTGCTGTTGGGCTGGTCTAAGTGTTTCATAAGATGATAGGGGCGTCATAGACCGATGTGGGAGGGGGGCTTCACCAGAAAATGGGAACTCTCTCACGGTACCTTGGCGTTCACGAATATGATGGGTGAGCACTCACTGGACAGAAAGGTTTACCTGAAAATGGCTCTGAACCTTGTCTGACAGAGGCCAAAGGGAAAACTCATATGATGAGTGGATATGATCCTTCATAGAAAAGTGGTGGGGTTTTGCAGCTGAAACAGTTGGCTCCATGCACCCTACGTGGTTTCCCACATTTCCAGAGACAAGTCGCTGTCTCCGTCCTTGAGTAGGAGGGAAAACTCTGAGATGAACAAATGGGAATGGAACATAGATTAAAATCCATGTCTATGATTTGAACATGAATCAAATAAGGTTGTGGACTGATATTTGCTGTTTTATCAGAAAATGGCAAACGGACAACTTGCGAAGCTTCTTGATGACAACAAGCTTAAGGGCCCAAACTATGCCGACTGGTACCGTAACCTAATGCTGGTTTTAACATCTGAAAAATTGGACAAGGTAGTCAAGTCTCCTGCCCCGGTACGTCCGGGTGATAGGGCTTCTGAAGCCCGTAGGAGAGAATTCCAAGATTGGGAAGATAAAAACTCCCTAGCCCGCTGCTATGTCGTTGCTTCTTTGGACAACTCAATACAGAGGCAGTTTGATCAGATCGAACTCGCTAAGGACATATTGGACAGTCTGAAATCAATGTACGAAGAGCAGAACCGTTCTACTCTGCAGAAGGTCTTGAAAATGTTCATGACCGCTCAGATGTCCAAGGGGCAGAAAGTTCACGACCATTGTCTTCGGATGATGGGATACATTAACGAGCTGGAAGCCCTTGGATCCGGGCTAGATCTTGGCACTCAAGTAGATGCCATTCTGAACTCCTTGCCCTCTTCCTTCAATGGGTTCATATTAAACTACAATATGAACAAGCTGAATGTCAGCGTCCAAGAGCTGAGCAATATGTTGCAAAGGGCTGAGAACTTACTTAAGAAGGATGAGCCTATGGTGATGCTTGTTGAAGCTAACAAAATGGGCAAGAAAAAGAGGAAGGCAAAGAAGCCTCAGAAGAAGACTACCAAGCCCAAGAAGCAGAAGAAGGACAGGACAGCAGATGCATGTCACTTCTACAAACAAACCGGCCACTGGTACTGGAACTGTCCTGAGTACCTGGAATCTAAGAAAGGTAATTTCGAATCTTGTGTCATAGAAACTAACTTATTGGTGGCTTCTGCGTCCTGGTGTATTGACTCCGGGGCTTCAACTCATGCGTGTAACTCACTGCAGGGGTTCAAGGTAAGCAGAAGGCTGAATGATGGAGAAGTGATGCTCTACTTAGGGACTTCTGCAAGCGTTGCAGCTACGACAATAGGCACCGTAGATTTAAAATTTAGAGAAGGAAATATTGTACTTAAAGATTATCTTTTTGTGCAAAATCTAAGAAGAAATTTGATTTCTGTCTCAAAACTGTGTGCGGATAGATATTCTGTCTTTTTTAGTAATACGATTACTATTAAAAGAAACAATAAATTCATCGCATATGGGGAACTGGAGAACGGTCTCTATGTTCTACATCCTTCTATAGAAACTAACATAGCCGAAACTACGTTGGCCGAAATCCCCAAGAAAAGAGCACGTGATACAGTTAATCCCACGTGCCTGTGGCATTACCGACTTGGCCATATCGGTATTGACTGAATCACAAGACTGGTAAAGGATGGTCCTTTGGATTTTCTAACTATAGAAGATCTTCCCACTTGTGAGCCTTGCCTTCTGGGTAAGATGACAAAGAGGCCATTTATCGGTAAGCCTGAAAGATGTACAAGCACGCTTGACCTTATACATACTGATGTATGTGGTCCCCTGAGTGTTAGGACCCGTAACCAACACGTGTATTTCATTACATTCACTGATGACTATTCTCGGTATGGTTACGTGTACCTAATGAGACATAAGTCTGAATCCTTTGAAAAGTTCATAGAGTTCAGACAAAAGGTCGAGAAATAGTTAGGGAGAGAAATTAAGTCCCTTCGATCAGATCGAGGTGGCAAATATCTCTTTGACGAATTCAGGGACTACTTGAAGGTAAATGGAATAGTATCACAGTTAGCTCCTCCTGCTACACAACAACTTAACGGTGTTTCAGAGAAGAGGAATAGGACCCTATTAGATATGGTCCGGTCACTTCTCATCCATTCAGAGTTACCCACATCCTTTTGGCGATATGCATTAGAGACTATGATATATGTGCTAAACCAGGTTCCAACCAAATCAGTTCCTAAGACTCCCTATGAGCTTTGGACCGGAAAGAAACCAAGTGTACGACACTTGAAGATTTGGGGTTGTCCGGCTCATGTTAAAAGAACTAATTCGGACAAATTGGACTCCAAGACCATCTGTTGCCTATTCGTAGGCTACCCAAAGGGCTCAGTGGGCTACCTATTCTATGATCCAAGTGAGCAGAAGGTGTTCTGCAGTCGGAATGCGCAATTCTTGGAAAATGACTACATTCTGGACAATCTTCATCAGGAAATTGTTCTTGATGAGGAGAGCTCAGATGCAGTGGGAGGTGTCCCACAAGTTCCAGGTAGTGACCAACCTAGAAGATCTACCTGGGTGTCCAGGCCACCGGTCCGTTTTGGTTACGATCAGGATAGTTACCTGTTTGAAAACATGACTAGTGAAGATGATCCCGTAACTTATACAGAAGCTATGTTGGACAAAGACTCCCTTAAATGGGTAGATGCCATGAAAGCTGAGATGGACTCAATGGAGACCAATGGAGTCTGGACTCTAGTGGATCCGCCCTCCAAGGTAAAAGCAATTGGTTGCAAATGGATCTACAAGAGGAAGAAGGGCCCCGATGGCAGGGTTGAGACCTACAAAGCTCGTCTGGTGGCGAAAGGATACACTCAAAAAGAAGGCATCAATTATGAGGAAACCTTTTCGCCCGTGGCCATGCTTAAATCCATTAGGATCCTGCTAGCCGTAGCAGCTTACTATGACTATGAGATTTGATAGATGGATGTCAAAACTGCGTTCCTGAATGGAGATCTTACTGAAGATATCTATATGCAGCAACTGCAAGGTTTTGTAGTTGCGGGTCAGGAACACATGGTCTGTAAGTTGAATAGATCCATATATGGACTCAAGCAAGCTTCTAGAAGTTGGAACATCCGATTTGACAAGGTTACGTTTCTGGTTCTGTATGTAGATGACATTCTGCTCATTGGGAATGATGTAGGAATGTTAACTACGATAAAAGTATGGCTATCACAGCAATTCTCCATGAAAGACCTTGAAGAAGCCTCCTATATATAGGGTCTTCGACTCTATAGAGATAGATCGAAGCGGATAATAGGATTTTCCCAATCTGCTTATATTGACAAAATAGTCAAGAGATACAGCATGGAAAACTCCAAGAAAGGAAATGTTCCTTTCAGGCATGGAGTCAATCTTTCCAAGAAGATGTCTCCAAAGACCTCTGAGGAGATCGAGAGCATGAAAGATGTTTCCTATGCCTCAGCCTTAGGGAGCATCATGTATGCCATGCTGTGCACTCGTCCTGACATCGCCCAAGTAGTGAGTGTAGTAAGCAGATTCCAGGCCAACCTAGGGTAGGAGCATTGGACTGCTGTGAAATGCATACTTAAGTACCTTCAAAGGACAAAAGAGTTTTGTCTGGTATTCGATGGTAGTTCACTACAGATCCAAGGGTATACAGATGCAGATTTCCAGTCAAATCCGGATGGTAGAAAGTCTACATCTGGAAATGTTTTCACGATAGGATCGTGTGCTGTTTGCTGGAAAAGCAGCAAATAGGGGTTCACAACAGACTCCACAACCGAGGCCGAATACATTGTTGCAAGTGAAGCTGCCAAGGAAGCCGTGTGGATTAAGAAGTTCGTTCACGAATTGGGAGTAGTTCCGTCCAGCACATCACCCATCCCATTGTTGTGTGACAACAATGGAGCGATTGCTCAGGCTAAGGAGCTACGAGCCCACTCGAAGTCAAAGCACATCGAGAGGAAGTACCACATACTCTGGGAGATTGTTGGTAGAGGGGATATCTTGATTCAGAAGGTAGCATCAGCAGAGAATGTAGCAGACACATTGACTAAGCCACTGACACAGAAAGTGTTCGAGAAACACATGGAAAGTATGGGACTCCGGCTTATACCAGATTGGACCTAAGTGCAAGTGGGAGCTGTTAGACAGTTGTATGCCCTTAGCTTCAATCAGAATTATGTACATTATGAATTTATTGTAAATGAATAAAGTACTCATTTGATTCATGTTCTTGTGGTGTGTTTCTATGTAATACCCTTAAGCTGGACACTTAATGAGACTTGTGTTAGTTTAGAATGTTCATAGCCATTGGGTAAGTCTGGGGAGATTTATCCTGCCAAGGCTGACACTGATGTGCGGCCAACTGTTGGGGTGGCTTGTCTCAGCTACCAGGGTGAGACCCGAAGCACATGCAGTGTAGGATTAATAGAACCTCTGAACCGGACCAGATTTCCAGTATTGCCCTAGACCTTGGAGATAGATGGGCAAAACTGGAAAGTTACACCTGACCTCTAGACTTGATTATGATACTGCACTAGGTGTTGGATTTGGCTGTCTTTGATATACCAATCAGTGAGATCCTTAGCAGGGGTCAAAACCTGGGTATGTTGGGACAGTGTGAGAATTCATCTAAGTGAAGGGATGAGAGATCCATCCTATGGACGTCCAAAGATTGCGGAATAAGGGGCGAATTTCAAAAATTTTATCTCTCCCTTCAACTGGGAATCGTATTCCCCATTTAGAAAATCATATTTTCAAGGATCAATCTTGAACCATAAACTGAACAAGATCTGAACCAAAAGGAGTGGGAGAGGATTATACCTGATACGGAGAAATACTATCTCCCAATGGAGGTGTTCACACCCAAGGAAGGATACAAAATCAGCTCCCACTGAAGATGGCGCAGTGCAGGGTGGAGCAGAATCAGCAACGTTCTTCAAAAGAACTTGATCCTTCGTAAGGATCAACTGGACGACTTGAGTACAGCTCCAACCAATCTTTTCACAAAAGATTGAAATCAGGATCCAATCTTGATTGCTCCCAAGAACTGGAGATCGAACTGAAGGAATGGCAATGGTAGGAAGGTGGCGGCAGGAGAGAATTCGCAGTATGCAGGAAATCTCTCAATCTCTCTTTCTTTAAGAGAAGAATGCTGTTGATGATGTTGTGTAGTAGCCTGCCGCCCCCTTCCCCTTTTATAATCTCAAAAGGGATCAGCTCCTAATCAGATTAGGAGCTGCTAATCCAAATCATATTTGGGTTAGAAGTCCCTTAGTGATAAGGGATAACCCTTATCTTATCTGCAGATAAGATCAGCTGTCTCCTAATCTAATTAGGAGGTTTCCAGATCTAAATCTTATTTAGATCTTGGACTCTCTGAGTGGATAGGGTCTAAGCCCAATCCTTTTAGCTGACCCACTTCAGAATTCGCCCCCTTTAAATGACTGATCAAATCAGCCCAGTTCGAAATGGGCTTAAGGCCCATTAAGGTTATGTACTCAAAAACCTTCCAAATTGCTGCCCAGTTGGGCTTCCTTGTATGGCGTGGGACCCAAGCATTGATCTACACATCAGCCACATGGGTTCAGCCCAGCCTTTGTTACAAGGCCTGGCCGAATACACTGTTAATGACAGTGCACCCCCTGAAACCCATCAAATGGGCTCTAGGGGCCCAACACTTACACTAAGTGGTCCCTGGGCCAAGCCACCTTGTAACACCCAGGGACTGTGGGCAGATGCAAGATTAGCCCATCAGGCATTATCCTCAATGGTCTTACACTTAACCTCTCAGCCCATAATGATCATACACTGCCCGACAAGAGAGGACCTCTCCCTCGGCTGCAACGAACAGAGTTGCACTCTCCACTTATATGGATCCCGGGAATTAAAACCTTCTTGCAAACAATTTAGAAACCATACATATAAACTTTTATATCTTATATAAATTATATTTTGCAGAACAAATCTCAACGGTTGAAATCGGCTGCCGGCAGTCTTGGTTTCCATCAGTGAGAGTGCATCCCCGATCATTACCTTTGTCCGACAAAGGAGCTGATCCTGTCACTATGATCACCCACTCAGATGAATTCTCGGGCTGTCCCAACATACCCAGGTTTTGACCCCCGCTAAGGATCTCACTGATTGGTACATCAAAGACAGCCCAATCCGACACCTAGTGTAGTATCATAATCGAGTCTAGGGGTCGGGTGTAACTTTCCAGTTTTGCCCATCAATCTCCAAGGTCCAGGGCAATACTGGAAATCTGGTCCAATTCAAAGATTCAATTAATCCTACACTGTATGTGCCTAGGGTCTCACCCTGGCAGCTGAGACAGGCCACCCCAACCGACTTGGTGGCACCACAGTGTCAGCCTTGTCAGGATAGGTCTCCCCAGACCGACCCACTGGCTTTGAACATTCTAAACTAACACGAGTCTCATTAAGTGTCCAGTTTAAGGGTATTACACAGAAACATACCAAGGGAACATGAATCAAATATGTATCTTTATTCATTTACAATAAACTCATAAAGTACATCATTCTGATTGAAGCTAAGGGCATACAAAACTGTCTAACAGCTCCCACTTGCACTTAGGTCCAATCAGGTACTAGCCGGAGTCCCATGCTTTCCACGTGTTTCTCAAACACTTTCTGTGAAAGTGGCTTTGTCAATGGGTCTGCTACATTTTCCGCTGACGCTACCTTCTGAATCAGGACGTCCCCTCTACCAACAATCTCCCGCAGTACGTGGTACTTCCTCTCGATGTGCTTCGACTTCGAGTGGGCTCGTGGCTCCTTAGCCTGAGCAATGGCTCCATTGTTGTCACACAACAATGGGATGGGTGATGTGCTGGACGGAACAACTCCCAACTCGTGAACGAACTTCTTCATCCACACAGCTTCTTTGGCAGCCTCACTTGCGGCAATGTATTCGGCCTCGGTCGTGGAGTCTGCAGTGGACCCCTGTTTGCTGCTTTTCCAGCAAACAGCACACGATCCTATCGTGAAAACATATCCAGATGTAGACTTTCTATCATCTGGGTCTGACTGGAAATCGGCATCTGTAAACCCCTGGATCTGTAGTGAGCTACCGTCGAACACCAGACAAAACTCTTTTGTCCTTCGAAGGTACTTAAGTATGTTTTTCATAGCAGTCCAATGCTTCTGCTCTGGGTTGGCCTGAAATCTGCTTACTACACTCACTGCCTGAGCTATGTCAAGACGAGTGCACAGCAAGGCATACATGATGCTCCCTACGGCTGAGGCATAAGGAATGTCTTTCATGCCATCAATCTCCTCAGAAGTCTTAGGAGACATCTTCTTGGAGAGAGTGACTCCGTGCCTGAAAGGAACGTTTCCTTTCTTGGAGTTGTCCATGCTATATCTCTTGACTATTTTGTCAATGTAAGCAGATTGGGATAATCCTATTATCCGCTTCGATCTATCTCTATAGAGTCGAAGACCCAGTATATAGGAGGCTTCTCCAAGATCTTTCATGGAGAATTGCTGTGAAAGCCATACTTTCACCGTAGTTAACATTCCTACATCATTCCCAATGAGTAGAATGTCATCTACATACAGAACCAAGAAGGTAACCTTATCCCCACTATACTTCCTGTAGACACAGGGTTCATCCGGATTCTGCTCGAAGTCAAACGTTTTGACAGCAAAGTTAAAACGGATGTTCCAACTTCTAGAAGCTTGCTTAAGTCCATATATGGATCTGTTAAGTTTACATACCATGGTTTCCTGACCTGCAGCAACGAAGCCTTGCGGCTGCTGCATATAGATATCTTCAGCAAGATCTCCATTCAGGAATGCAGTTTTGACATCCATCTGCCAAATCTCATAATCATGGTATGCTGCTACAGCTAGCAGGATCCTAATGGATTTAAGCATGGCCACAGGCGAAAAGGTTTCCTCATAATCGATGCCCTCTTTCTGAGTGTACCCTTTCGCCACCAGACGAGCCTTGAAGGTCTCAACTTTACCATCGGGGCCCTTCTTCCTCTTGTAAATCCATTTGCAACCGATTGCCTTTACCCCGGAGGGCGGATCTACTAGAGTCCAGACTCCATTGGTCTCCATTGAGTCCATCTCTGCCCTCATGGCCTCCACCCACTTCTGGGAATCTTTGTCCAACATAGCTTCCGCGTAAGTCACGGGATCCTCCTCACTAGTCAAGGTTTCCACCAGGTAACTATCCTGGTCATAACCATAACGGACTGGTGGCCTGGATGCCCGAGTGGATCTTCTAAGTTGGTCACTACCTGGAACTTGTGGGACATCTCCTACTGCTCCTGAGCTCTCCTCATCAAGAACAACTTCCTGACGATGGGTGTCCAGGATATAGTCGGTTTCCAAGAATTGCGCATTTCGACTGCAGAACACTTTCTGCTCACTTGGGTCATAGAAAAGGTAACCTACAGAGCCTTTTGGGTAGCCTACAAATAGGCAACGGCTGGTCTTAGATTCCAACTTGTCTGCACTCATTCTTTTAACGTGTGCTGGACAACCCCAAATCTTCAAGTGTCTGACACTTGGTTTCTTTCCGGTCCAAAGTTCATATGGAGTATTCGGAACCGATTTGGTTGGAACCCGATTCAGCACGTAAATCGCAGTCTCTAATGCGTAACCCCAAAAGGATGTGGGTAACTCTGAGTGTATGAGAAGCGACCGGACCATATCTAATAAGGTCCTATTCCTCCTCTCTGAAACACCGTTAAGTTGTGGTGTAGCAGGAGGAGCTAATTGTGATACTATCCCATTGTCCTTTAAGTAGTCCCTGAATTCGTCAGAGAGATATTCGCCACCTCGATCGGATCGAAGGGCTTTAATTTCTCTACCTAACTGTTTCTCGACCTCTTGTCTAAACTCTTTGAACTTTTCAAAGGATTCAGACTTGTGTCTCATTAGGTACACGTAACCATATCGTGAAAAATCATCTGTGAAGGTGATGAAATACACGTGTTGATTTCGTGTCCTAACACTCAGGGGACCACATACATCAGTATGTATTAGGTCAAGTGTGCCTGTATATCTTTCAGGCTTACCGTCAAATGTCCGTTTCGTCATCTTGCCTTGTAGGCAAGGCTCACAGGTGGGAAGATCTTCTACAACTAGAAAATCCAAAGGACCATCCTTTACCAACCTTGTGATTCGGTCAACACCGATGTGGCCAAGTCGGTAATGCCACAGACACGTGGGATTAACTGCATCACGGGCTCTCTTCTTGGGGTTTTCAACCGACGTAGTTTCGGTTATGTTAGTTTCTAGAGAAGGATGTAGAACATAGAGACCGTTCTCCAGTTCCCCGTATGCGATGAATCTGTTATTCCTTTTAATAGTAATCGTATTACTAAAGAAGACAGAATAACCATCTGCACACAGTTTTGAGACAGAAATCAAATTTCTTCTTAAATTTTGTACATAAAGACAATCTTTCAGTACAATTATTCCTTCTCCAAAACATAATTCCACGGTTCCTATGGCCGTGGCTGCAATAGTTGCAGTAGTCCCCAAGTAGAGTGTTACTTCTCCTTCACTCAGCCTTCTGCTTACCTTGAACCCCTGCAGTGAGTTACACGCATGAGTTGAAGCCCCGGAGTCAATACACCAGGACGCAGAAGCTACCAATAAATTGGTTTCTATAACACAAGTTTCGAAGTTACCTTTCTTGGATTCCAGGTAGGCAGGACAATTCCTTTTCCAGTGGCCGGTCTTCTTGCAGAAGTGACAGGCATTCGATGCTTTGTCTTTCTTCTGCTTCTTGCTTTTAGTGGCTTTCTTCTGAGGCTTCTTTGCCTTCCTCTTTCTCTTGCCTGTCTTGCCAGCTTCAACAAGCATGGCTACAGGCTCATCCTTTTTAATCAGTTCTTCAGCTCTTTGCAACATATTGCTGAGCTCTTGTAAGCTGACATTCAGCTTGTTCATGTTATAGTTCATGATGAACGGATTAAAGGAAGGAGGCAAAGAGTTAAGGATAGCATTTATCTGGGTTGCAAGGTCCAGCCCGGATCCAAGAGCCTCCAGTTCATTGATGTATCCCATCATCCGAAGACAATGGTCGTGAACTTGTTGGCCCTTGGACATTTGTGTGGTCATGAACTGTTTCAAGACCTTTTGTCGAGTAGAACGATTCTGCTCTTCATACATCGTCCTGAGACTGTCCAATATGTCCTTGGCAAGTTCGATCTGATCGAACTGCCTCTGTATCGGATTGTCCAGTGAGGCAATGATGTAACACCGGGCAAGGGAGTTTTTCTCCTCCCATTCTTGATAGTCTCTCCTTCGGGCCTCAGAAGCCCTATCTCTCGGACGCTCCGGGGCAGGATTCTTTGCCACTTTATCAAGTTTTTCAGAAGCAAGGACCAGCATAAGGTTTCTATACCAGTCAGCATAGTTTGGGCCCTTCAACTTGTTGTCATTAAGTAGCTTTGCAAAAGATCCGTTTGCCATTTTCTGATAAAAGAGCAAACATCAGTCCACGACCTTATTCGATTCATGTTCATTTCATAGATATGGATTTTAATCTACGATCCATTTCCATTTATTCATCTCTGAGATTTCCCTCATTTCTCAGTGACGGAGACTACGGGTTGTCTCTGGAAATGTGGGAAATCACATAGGGTGCATGAAGCCAACTGTTTCAGCTACATAACCCCACCACCTTTCTGTGAAGGATCATATCCACTCATCATATGAGTTTTCCCTTTGGCCTCTGTCAGACAAGGTTCAGAGCCGTTTTCAGGTAAACCTTTCTGTCCAGTGAGTGTTTACCCATCATATTTGTGAACGCCAAGGTACCGTGAGAGAGTTCCCATTTTCTGGTGAAGCCCCTCCCACATCGGTCTATGACACCCCTATCATCTTATGAAACACTTAGACAAGCCCAACAGCATATGGATAGCCCATTTTCTGGTGCGTTTCCTCATTACTGAAGGATCCATCTTCGTGCTAATGATGGAAGGCCTTTAGAGAGTTCATCATATGAATCTCCCTATCACATGCACTCATATTATCTGGAGGGAACAGATAATTACGCCCTAGTTTTATCTTTAGGTCAAACCAAAGTGGCTCCCACTGACTTTCATAAAGCCAGATTTTGGTGGGCCTAAATCGGCTAGGGTTCCGCACGAGACCTCATGATGAGGTGTGGGGCCCACCACGGAGGGAGGTCATCCAATGACCAAAAGGGACACCATGGCAATGATGTGCATTCAGCCATGGTGTGCGAAAGAGCCACTGTCGATTGAGCATGGGCCAAGTACTTATGGCCCATGTACATAGCACATCACACATCCATACATCACATGCAGGGATAAATTGATCCAATCAATTAATTATCTGTAAAGCCCATTTGAAGCCCATTTTAAATCCATAATATTAACCTTTAACATTATCTAGGTATATGGGCCAAACGGTTCAACACATATAGCTTTAAGGGTTAAGTGGGCTTTTAGCAGTTTTAACTATTTAAAACTGGGCCTTTACAGGTTGGGCTGAATTAACCATTTAATTAAACATCAATCCTCAGGCCCATTAGTGGGAAAAATAGGGCTGACTTTCAGCCTTGATTAAACCCTAGATTTGGTCCAAACAGTTTGAACCAATCTTGGTTCGAATGGGTCTAGGGTTTGATTTTTAATTAAATCTTTAATTCAAGAAAATAATCTGAAATTAATTACTGATAAAAGAAAAACAACAATCAGTCAATCAGGGCTGTTCGTACAATCCATCCTGCAAAACAGTGGTTAGATCACAGAATGCAGTTTCATAAACTGCAAATCGCAGATAGCGATTCTCCCATCTGCGAAATCTTCTTCTCTGCGATTTCTCCTTTTCTGCGCCGCCATCTTCGATCCAAAATAAAATAAAATAGAAATCCTATTTCTATTAATTATTACAACAGATCGAATACCTATACATTGAGTCTAGAAAATAAAAAATTATTTACAGACCAAATGTAATAAATAAATCAAGAAACTGCAAATCTTGCAGGTTCCCTGCGCAAACAAAGATTTCGATCTCCTCTTGTACGAACAACCCATAAATCAAGAAAATCATAAAGAACAATTCTAAATAATAATCAGATTTATATAAAAATAATTTCAGATTATTCGCCCATTAATTTTGGGAAAAATTCCCAAAACCCATATCTGCGCAAATCGGGTAGAACACCTTCTGCCCATTTGCGCAGGTTCAGATCTGAAACAAATTGGTTCAAGATATGAACCATGGCTCTGATACCACTGAAGGGATGAGAGATCCATCCTATGGATGCCCAAAGATTGCGGAATAAGGGGCGAATTTCAAAAATTTTATCTCTCCCTTCAACTGGGAATCGTATTCCCCATTTAGAAAATCATATTTTCATGGATCAATCTTGAACCATAAACTGAACCAGATCTGAACCAAAAGGAGTGGGAGAGGATTATACCTGATACGGAGAAATACTATCTCCCAATGGAGGTGTTCACGCCCAAGGAAGGATCCAAAATCTGCTCCCACTGAAGATGGCGCAGTGCAGGGTGGAGCAGAATCAGCAACGTTCTTCAAAAGAACTTGATCCTTCGTAAGGATCAACTGGACGACTTGAGTACAGCTCCAACCAATCTTTTCACAAAAGATTGAAATCAAGATCCAATCTTGATTGCTCCCAAGAACTAGAGATCGAACTGAAGGAATGGCAATGGCAGGAAGGTGGCGGCAGGAGAGAATTCGCAGTATGCAGGAAATCTCTCAATCACTCTTTCTTTAAGAGAAGAATGCTGTTGATGATGTTGTGTAGTAGGCTGCCGCCCCCTTCCCCTTTTATAATCTCAAAAGGAATCAGCTCCTAATCAGATTAGGAGCTGCTAATCCAAATCATATTTGGGTTAGAAGTCCCCAAGTGATAAGGGATAACCCTTATCTTATCTGCAGATAAGATCAGCTGTCTCCTAATCTAATTAGGAGGTTTCCAAATCTAAATCTTATTTAGATCTTGGACTCTCTGAGTGGATAGGGTCTAAGCCCAATCCTTTTAGCTGACCCACTTCAGAATTCGCCCCCTTTAAATGACTGATCAAATCAGCCCAGTTCGAAATGGGCTTAAGGCCCATTAAGGTTATGTACTCAAAAAACCTTCCAAATTGCTGCACAGTTGGGCTTCCTTGTATGGCGTGGGACCCAAGCATTGATCTACACATCAGCCACATGGGTTCAGCCCAGCCTTTGTTACAAGGCCTGGCCGAATACACTGTTAATGACAGTGCACCCCCTGAAACCCATCAAATGGGCTCTAGGGGCCCAACACTTACACTAAGTGGTCCCTAGGCCAAGCCACCTTGTAACACCCAGGGACTGTGGGCAGATGCAAGATTAGCCCATCAGGTATTATCCTCAATGGTCTTACACTTAACCTCTCAGCCCATAATGATCATACACTGCCCGACAAGAGAGGACCTCTCCCTCGGCTGCAAGGAACAGTGTTGCACTCTCCACTTATATGGATCCCGGGAATTAAAACCTTCTTGCAAACAATTTAGAAACCATACATATATACTTTTATATCTTATATAAAATATATTTTGCAAAACAAATCTCAACGGTTGAAATCGGCTGCCGGCAGTCTTGGTTTCCATCAGTGAGAGTGCATCCCCGATCATTACCTTTGTCCGACAAAGGGGCTGATCCTGTCACTATGATCACCCACTCAGATGAATTCTCGGACTGTCCCAACATACCCAGGTTTTGACCCCCGCTAAGGATCTCACTGATTGGTACATCAAAGACAGCCCAATCCGACACCTAGTGTAGTATCATAATCGAGTCTAGGGGTCGGGTGTAACTTTCCAGTTTTGCCCATCAATCTCCAAGGTCCAGGGCAATACTGGAAATCTGGTCCAGTTCAAAGATTCAATTAATCCTACACTGTATGTGCCTAGGGTCTCACCTTGGCAGCTGAGACAGGCCACCCCAACTGACTTGGTGGCACCACAGTGTCAGCCTTGTCAGGATAGGTCTCCCCAGACCGACCCACTGGCTGTGAACATTCTAAACTAACACGAGTCTCATTAAGTGTCCAGTTTAAGGGTATTACACAGAAACATACCTAGGGAACATGAATCAAATATGTATCTTTATTCATTTACAATAAACTCATAAAGTACATCATTCTGATTGAAGCTAAGGGCAAACAAAACTGTCTAACACTAAGTGGGTGATCATAGTGACAGGATCAGCCCCTTTGTCGGACAAAGTTAATGATCGAGGATGCACTCTCTCTGATGGAAACCAAGACTGTCGGCAGCCAATTTCAATTGTTGAGATTTTGTTTTGCAAAATATATTTATATATAAAGATATATATATGTTATGGTTTCAAAATGATTTGCAAAAGGTTTTAATTCTCGGGATCCTTGTAAGCGAAGAGTGCAACACTGTTCCTTGCAGTCGAGGGAGAGGTCCTCCCTTGTCGGGCAGTGTTTGATCATTATGGGCTGAGAGGTTAAGTGTAAGACCATTGAGGATAATACTTGATGGGCTAATCTTGCATCTGCCCACAGTCCCTGGGTGTAAAATAGGGAATTCGATTCCCTGCAAAGATGAGAGAAATTTTTGAAATTCGCCCAGTCCATTCCGCAAGACTTGGGCGTCCATGTGATGGATATCCCATCCCTTCAAAATCATCTGTAAAGGTGATGAAATACACGTGTTGGTTCCATGTCCTAACACTCAGGGGACCACATACATCAGTATGTATTAGGTCAAGTGTGCCTACACATCTTTTAGGCTTACCGTCAAATGGCCGCTTAGTCATCTTATCTTGGAGGCAAGGCTCACAAGTGGGAAGATTTTCTACGGTTAGAAAATCCAAAAGACCATCCTTTACCAGCCTAGTGATTCGGTCAACACCGATATGGCCAAGTCGGTAATGCTAGAGGCACGTGGGATTTACTATATCACGAGTTCTCTTCTTGGGATTATCGACCGACATAGTTTCGATTAAGTTAGTTTCCAGAGAAGGATGTAGAAGATAGAGACCGTTCTCCAGTTCCCCGCATGTGATGAATTTGTTATTCCGTTTAACAGTAATCATATTACTAAAATAAATAGTATATCCATCAGCACACAGTTTAGAAACAAAAATTAAATTTCTTCTCAAGTTTTGTACATAAAGACAATCTTTAAGTACAAGCACTCCTTCTCTAAAGACTAATTCTACGGTTCCTATTGCCGCAACTGCAACACTTGCAGTCGTTCCCAAGAATAGTGTCACTTCGCCTTCACTCAATCTCCTGCTAACTTTGAACCCCTGCAGTGAGTTACATGCATGAGTTGTTGCCCCGGAGTCAACACACCAGGACACAGAAGTAACTAACATATTAGTTTCTATGACACAAGTTTCGATGTTACCTTTCTTAGATTCCAGGTAGTCAGGACAATTCCTCTTCCAGTGGCCGGTCTGCTTGCAAAAGTGACAGACATCAGATGCCTTGTTCTTCTTCTGCTTCTTGGGCTTGGCAGCATTCTTCTGGGGCTTCTTTCCCTTTCTCTTTTTCTTGCCCGATTTGTTAGCTTCAGCAAGCATAACCACAGGCTCATCCTTCTTAAGTAGATCCTCGGCCCTCTACAACATATTGCTGAGTTCCTGGACGCTAACATTCAGCTTGTTCATGTTGTAGTTCATTGTGAACACATTGAAGGAAGAGGGCAAAGAAATCAGGATGGCATCCTCTTGCGTGCCAAGATCTAGCCCAGATCCAAGGGCTTTGAGTTCGTTAATGTAACCCATCATCCGAAGACAATGGTCATGAACTTTCTGCCCTTTGGACTGTTGGACAGTTTTTTATGCCCTTAGCTTCAATCAGAATGATGTACTTTACGAGTTTATTGTAAATGAATAAAAGTGCATATTTGATTCATGTTCCCTTGGTATGTTTCTATGTAATACCCTTAAACTAGAGACTTAATGAGACTCTTGTTAGTTTAGAATGTTCACAGCTAGTGAGTCGGTTTGGGGAGACCTATCTTGATAAGGTTGACACTGTTGTGCCACTAAGTCGGTTGGGGTGGCCTGTCTCAGGTGCCAGGGTGAGACCCTAGGCACATACAGTGTAGGATTAATTGATTCTTTGAACTGGACCAGATTTCCAGTATTGCCTTGGACCTTGGAGATTGATGGGCAAAACTGGAAAGTTACACCCGACCCCTAGACTCGATTATGATACTGCACTAGGTGTCAGATTGGGCTGTCTTTGATGTACCAATCAGTGAGATCCTTAGCGGGGGTCAAAATCTGGGTATGTTGGGACAGTTTGAGAATTCATCTGAGTGGGTGATCATAGTGACAGGATCAGCCACTTTGTCGAACAAAGGTAATGATCGGGGATGCACTCTCACTGATGGAAACCTAGACTGCCGGCTGTCGATTTCAATCGTTGAGATTTGTTTTGCAAAGTATATTTTATATGAGATATAAAAGTATATAAATTATGGTTTCTAAAATGTTTTCAAAAGGTTTTAATTCCTGGGATCCATATAAGTGCAACACTATTCCTTGCAGCCGAGGGAGAGGTCCTCTCTTGTCGGGCAGTGTATGATCATTATGGGCTGAGAGGTTAAGTGTAAGACCATTGAGGATAATACCTGATGGGCTAATCTTGCATCTGCCCATAGTCCCTGGGGGTTACAAGGTGGCTTTGCCCAGGGACCACTTAGGGTAAATGTTGGGTCCATAGAGCCCATTTGATGGGTTTTAGGGGGTGCACTATCCATAATAGTGTATTCGGCTAGGCCTTGTAACAAAGGCTGGGCCGAACCCATGTGGCTGATGTGTAGATCAATGCTTGGGTCCTACGCCATACAAGGAAGCCCAACTAGGCAATAGTTAGGAAGGTTAAGTGAGCACATAAGCTTAATGGGCCTAAAGCCCATTTTGAGCTGGACTTATTTAATAAGTTAAATATGGGCAAATTCTGAGATGGATCTGTAGATAGGAAAGGGTCTTAACCCTATCCACTCAGAGAGTCCAGATCTGAATATGATTTAGATCTAGAAACCTCCTAATGAGATTAGGAGAAGGCTGATCTGATCTGCAGATAAGATAAAGGTTTATCCTTATTACCTAAAGAGAGGTCTGATCCAAATATGATTTGGATCAGCAGCTCCTAATTGGATTAGGAGCTGATCTTTTAGGGTTACCAAAGAAGGAGGGGGCGGCAGCCTTTAGAAGTATCACATAATCAGATCCTCTTTAGAGCTGAAATCAGAGAAGAAATATTTCTGCAATCCCTACAAAAGATCTTTTTGCCGCCTCCTTCCTATAGCCGCCAGACATCCAGTTCGATCTCCAGTTGTGGGAGAAGTGAAGATTCGATCTTGAAATCAGTTCTCTGAGAAAGAATTGATAAGAAACTATGCTCGCGTGCCATCCTGTTGTTTCTTGTGAAGGACAGAATTCTTTGAGAAGAATACTATTGATTCTGCTCCATCCTGCACTGCACGATCTTCAGTGGGAGCAGTCTTTGGATCCTTCCTTGGGCATGAACAACTTCGTTGGGAGATACTTTTTCTCTGCATCAGGTATAATCTTCTCCTACTCCTTTTGAAAGGGAGAGAAAATTTTTTGAAATTCGCCCCTTTATTCCGCAAGATTTGGGCGTCCATACGATGGATCTCTCATCCCTTCAGTGGTATCAGAGCCATGGTTCAAATCTTGAACCATTTTGTTTCAGATTTGAACCTGCGCAAATGGGCAGATGGCGTTCTACCCAATTTGCGCAGATATGGGTTTTGGGAAATTTGTTCCCAAAATTATGGGTGAATAATCTGAAATTAAATTTTACATAAATCTGATTATTATTTAGAATTGTTCTTTATGATTTTCTTGATTTATGGGCTGTTCGTACAAGAGGAGATCGAAATCTTGATTTGCGCAGGGAACCTGCGATTTTGCAGATTATGAATTATTTTGTTACATTTGGTCTGTAAAATATTTTCTTTTATTTTTAGACTGAATGTATAGGTATTCGATGTGATGTAATTATTAATAGAAATTAGGATTTCTATTTATTTTTATTTTGGATCGAAGAAGGCGACGTAGAGAAGGAGATTTCGTAGATAAGGAGATTTCGCAGATGAGAGAATTACAATCTGCGATTTGCAGTTTATGAAACTGCAAACTGTGATCTAACCTCTATTTTGTAGGAAGGATTGTGCGAACAGCCCTAATAGACTGATTATTGATTTTCTTTTATCAGTATTTAATTTCAGATTATTTTCTTGAATTAAAGATTTAATTAAAGGTCAAACCCTAGATCCATTCGAACCAAGAATGGTTCAAATTGTTTGGACCGAATCTAGGGTTCAATCAAGGCTGGAAGTCAGCCCTAATCTTCCCACTAATGGGCTTGAGGATTGATAATTAATTAAATGCTTACTTCGGCCCAACCTGTAAAGGCCTAGTTTTAAATGGTTAAAACTGCTAAAAGCCCACTCTGCGGATAAAGCTATATGGGTCGAACCCATCCTCCCTGATTCGGTCCATATACCTAGATAATATTAATGGTTAATATTATGGATTTAAAAATTGGCTTCAAATGGGCTTTACAGATAATTAATTGATTGGATCAATTTATCCTTGCATGTGATGTTTGGATGTGTGATGTGCTACGTACATGGGCCATAAGTACTTAGCCCATGATCAATCTGTTAGACAGTTTTGTATGCCCTTAGCTTCAATCAGAATGATGTACTTTATGAGTTTATTGTAAATGAATAAAGATACATATTTGATTCATGTTCCCTTGGTATGTTTCTGTGTAATACCCTTAAACTAGACACTTAATGAGACTCGTGTTACTTTAGAATGTTCACAGCCAGTGGGTCGGTCTGGGGAGACCTATCCTGACAAGGCTGACACTGTGGTGCCACCAAGTCAGTTGGGGTGGCCTGTCTCAGCTGCTAGGGTGAGACCCTAGGCACATACAGTGTAGGATTAATTGAATCTTTGAATTGGACCAGATTTCCAATATTGCCCTGGACCTTGGAGATTGATGGGCAAAACTGGAAAGTTACACCCGACCCCTAGACTCGATTATGATACTACACTAGGTGTCGGATTGGGCTGTCTTTGATGTACCAATCAGTGAGATCCTTAGCGGAGGTCAAAACCTGGGTATGTTGGGACAGTCCGAGAATTCATCTGAGTGGGTGATCATAGTGACAGGATCATCCCCTTTGTCGGACAAAGGTAATGATCGGGGATGCACTCCTCACTGATGGAAACCAAGACTGCCGGCAGCCGATTTCAACCGTTGAGATTTGTTTTGCAAAACATATTTTATAAAAGATATAAAAGTATATATGTATGGTTTCTAAATTGTTTGCAAGAAGGTTTTAATTCCCGGGATCCATATAAGTGGAGAGTGCAACACTGTTCCTTGCAGCCGAGGGAGAGGTCCTCTCTTGTCGGGCAGTGTATGATCATTATGGGCTAAGAGGTTAAGTGTAAGACCATTGAGGATAATTCCTGATGGGCTAATCTTGCATCTGCCCACAGTCCATGGGTGTTACAAGGTGGCTTGGCCCAGTGACCACTTAGTGTAAGTGTTGGGCCCATAGAGCTCATTTGATGGGTTTCAGGGGGTACACTGTCTTCAGCAGTGCATTCGGCCAGGCCTTGTAACAAAGACTGGGCTGAACCCATGTGGCTGATGTGTAGATCAATGCTTGGGTCCCACGCCATACAAGGAAGCCCAACTGGGCAGCAATTTGGACGGTTTTTTGAGTACATAACCTTAATGGGCCTTAAGCCCATTTTGAACTGGGCTGATTTGATCAGTCATTTAAAGGGGGCGAATTCTGAAGTGGGTCAGCTAAAAGGATTGGGCTTAGACCCTATCCACTCAGAGAGTCCAAGATCTAAATAAGATTTAGATATGGAAACCTCCTAATTAGATTAGGAGACAGCTGATCTGATTTGCAGATAAGATAAGGATTATCCCTTATCACTAAGGGACTTCTAACCCAAATATGATTTGGATTAGCAACTCCTAATCTGATTAGGAGTTGATCCCTTTGAGATTATAAAAGGGGAAGGGGGCGGCAGCCTTTTACATCATCAACAACATTCTTCTCTTAAAGAAAGAGAGATTGAGAGATATCCTGCATACTGCGAATTATCTCCTGTCGCCACCTTCCTGCCATTGCCATTCCTTCAGTTCGATCTCCAGTTCTTGGGAGCAATCAAGATTGGATCTTGATTTCAATCTTTTGGGAAAAGATTGATTGGAGCTGTACTCACAAGCCGTCCAGTTGATTCTTGCGAAGGGTCAAGTTCTTTTGAAGAACATTGCTGATTCTGCTCCATCCTTCACTGCGCCATCTTCAGTGGGAGCAGATTTTGGATCCTTCCTTGGGCGTGAACACCTCCATTGGGAGATAGTATTTCTCCGTATCAGGTATAATCCTCTCCCACTCCTTTTGGTTCAGATCTGGTTCAGTTTATGGTTCAAGATTGATCCTTGAAAATATGATTTTCTAAATAGGGAATACGATTCCCAGTTGAAGGGAGAAATAAAATTTTTGAAATTCGCCCCTTATTCCGCAATCTTTGGGCGTCCATAGGATGGATCTTGAAGAACATTGCTGATTCTGCTCCATCCTTCACTGCGCCATCTTCAGTGGGAGCAGATTTTGGATCCTTCCTTGGGCGTGAACACCTCCATTGGGAGATAGTATTTCTCCGTATCAGGTATAATCCTCTCCCACTCCTTTTGGTTCAGATCTGGTTCAGTTTATGGTTCAAGATTGATCCTTGAAAATATGATTTTCTAAATAGGGAATACGATTCCCAGTTGAAGGGAGAAATAAAATTTTTGAAATTCGCCCCTTATTCCGCAATCTTTGGGCGTCCATAGGATGGATCTCTCATCCCTTCACAATCGACAGTGACTCTTGTGCACACCATGGCTGAATGCACATCATTTCCATGGTGTCCCTTTTGGTCATTGGATGACCTCCCTCAGTGGTGGGCCCCACACCTCATGGAGAGGTTACGTGCGGAAACCTAGCCGATTTAGGCCCACCAAAATCTGACTTTATGAAAGTCAGTGGGAGTCACTTGGGTTTGACCTAAATCAAACTATGGCGTAATTGACTGTTCCCTCCAGCTAATATGAGTGCATGTGATAGGGAGATTCATATGATGAATTCTCTAAAGGCCTTCCATCATTAGCATGAGGATGGGTCGTTCAGTAATGAGGAAAAGCACCAGAAAATGGGCTATCCATTTGCTGTTAGGAGTCACTTGGGAGGGGCTTCACTAGTAAATGGGAACTTTCTCATGGTACCTTGGCGTTCACGAATATGATGGGTAAGCAATCACTAGACAGAAAGGTTTACCTGAAAACTGCTCTGAACCTTGTCTGACGGAGGCCAAAGGGAAAACTCATATGATGAGTAGATATGATCCTTCACAGAAAGGTGGTGGGGTTTTGCAGCTGAAACAGTTGGCTCCATGCACCCTATGTGATTTCCCACATTTCCAGAGACAACCCATGGTCTCCGTCACTGAGAAATGAGGGAAATCTCATAGATGAATAAATGAAAATGGAACGTAGATTAAAATCCATATCTATGTAATGAACATGAATCAAATTAGGTTGTGGACTGATGTTTGCTCTTTTATCAAAAAATGGCAAACGAACAATTTGCCAAGTTGTTTGATGACAACAAGCTGAAGGGCCGAAACTATGCCGACTGGTACAGGAACCGTATGTTGGTCTTAACCTCTGAGAAAATGGACAAGGTAGCCAAGAATCCTACCCCAGATCATCCGGGAGATAGGGCTTCTGAGGCCCGGAGAAGGGAATACCAAGAATGGGAGGAGAAAAACTCCCTTGCCCGCTGCTATATCGTTGCCTCTTTGGACAATCCAATTCAGAGGCAGTTCGATCAGATAGAACTTGCTAAGGACGTATTGGACAGTTTCAAGACAATGTGCGAAAAGCAGAATCGTTTTACTCGACAGAAGGTCTTGAAACAGTTCATGACCGCGCAGATGTGCAAGGGCCAACAAGTTCACGACCATTGTCTCCGGATGATGGGTTATATCAACGAACTGGAGGCTCTTGGATCCAGGCTGGATCTGGTAACACAGATCAATGCTATTCTCAACTCTCTACCTCCATTCTTTAATCCGTTCATCATGAATTACAACATGAACAAGCTGAATGTCAGCTTGTAGGAACTCAGCAATATGTTGTAGAGGACTGAGGAATTGATTAAAAAGGATGAGCCCACTGCCATGCTTGTTGAAACCAGCAAATCGGGCAAGAAAAGGAAGGCAAAGAGAAAGCCCTAGAAGAAGGCTGCCAAACCCAAGAAGGAGAGGAAGGACAAGGTATCGGATGCCTGTCACTTCTGCAAGAAGACCGGCTACTAGAAAAGGAACTGTCATGCCTACCTGGAATCCAAGAAAGGTAATCTCGAAACTTGTGTTATAGAAACCAACTTATTGGAAGCTTCTACGCCCTGGTGTATTGACTCCGAGGCTTCAACTCATGCGTGTAACTCATTGCAGGGGTTCAAGGTAAGTAGAAGGCTAAGTGAAGGAGAAGTCACGCTCTACTTGGGAACTACTGCAACTGTTGCAGCCGCGGCCATAGGAACCGTGGAGTTTCTTTTTAGAGAAGGAACTATTGTACTGAAAGATTGCCTTTATGTAGAAAATTTAAGAAGAAATTTGATTTCTGTCTCAAAACTGTGTGTAGATGGTTATTCAGTCTTCTTTAGTAATACGATTACTATTAAAAGAAATAACAGATTCATCGCATACGGGGAACTGGAGAACGGTCTCTATGTTCAACATCCTTCTCTAGAAACTAACATAACCGAAACTATGTCGGCTGCAATCCCCAAGAAGAGAGCCCGAGATACAGTTAATCTCACGTGCCTGTGGCATTACTGGCTTGGCCACATCAGTGTTGACCGAATCACAAGGTTGGTAAAGGATGGTCCTTTGGATTTTCTAACTGTAGAAGATCTTCCCACTTGTGAGCCTTGCCTACAAGGCAAGATGACGAAACCACCATTTAACGGTAAGCCCGAAAGATGTACAGGCACACTTGACCTTATACATACTGATGTATGTGGTCCCCTGAGTGTTAGGACATGGAATCAACACGTGTATTTCATCACCTTCACCGATGACTTTTCACGATATGGTTACGTGTACCTAATGAGAAACAGTTTGGGAGAGAAATTAAAGCCCTTCGATCAGATCGAGGTGGCGAGTATCTCTCTGACGAATTCAGGGACTACTTAAAGGACAATGGGATAATATCACACTTAGCTCCTCCTGCTACACCACAACTTAACAGTGTTTCAGAGGGGAGGAAAAGCACCTTATTGGATATGGTTCGGTCACTTCTCATACACTCAGAGTTACCCACATCCTTTTGGGGTTATGCGTTAGAGACTGTGATTTATGTGCTGAATCGGGTTCCAACCAAATCAGTTTCAAACACTCCATATGAACTTTGGACCGGAAAGAAACCAAGTGTCAGACACTTGAAAATTTGGGGTTGTCCAGCACACGTTAAAAGAAAGAGTGCAGACAAGTTGGAATCCAAGACCAGCCGTTGCCTATTTGTAGGCTACCCAAAAGGCTTTGTGGGTTACCTATTCTATGACCCAAGTGAGCAGAAAGTGTTCTACAGCCGAAATGCATAGTTCTTGGAAACCGATTATATCCTAGACACCCATCATCAAAAAATAGTCCATGATGAGGAGAGTTTAGGAGCAGTGGGAGATGTCCTACAAGTTCCAGGTAGTGACCAACCTAGAAGATCCACTCGGGTATCCAAGCCACCAGTCCGTTATGGTTATGACTAGGATAGTTACCTAGTGGAAACCTTGACTAGTGAGGAGGATCCCGTGACTTACATGGAAGCTATGTTGGACATAGATTCCTAGAAGTGGGTGGAGGCCATGAGAGCAGAGATGGAATCAATGAAGACCAATGGAGTCTGGACTCTAGTAGATCCGTGAAGGGATGAGAGATCCATCCTATGGACGCCCAAAGATTGCGGAATAAGGGGGCAAATTTCAAAAATTTTTCTCTCCCTTCAACTAGGAATCGCATTCCCTATTTGGAAAATCATATTTTCAAGGATCATTCTTGAACCTTAAACTGAATCAGATCTGAACGAAAAGGAGTAGGAGAGAATTATACCTGATACGGAGAAGTAGTATCTCCCAATGGAGGTGTTCACGCCCAAGGAATGATCCAAAAACTGCTCCCACTAAAGATGGCGCAGTGCAGGATGGAGCAGAATCAGCAGTGTTCTTCTCCAAGAACTCTGTCCTTCGCAACAATCAGCAGGATGGTACGTGAGCACAGCTTCCTTTCAGTCATTTCTAAAAGAACTGATGTCAAGATCTAATCTTGACTTCTCCCTCAACTGGAGATCGAACTGGCAAACAGGGCGACAAGAGCAGGGAGACGGCAAGAGAGTATTCGCAGGGTGCAGAATTCTCTCTTCTTGATTTCAGCACAAAAGAAAATCTGATGTTGTGTGTCTTCTCAAGGCTGCCGCCCCCTCCTTCTTTTGTTAACCTAAAAGGTCCGCTCCTAATCCAAGTAGGGGCAGCTTATCCAAATCATATTTGGATAAGACTTCTCTTTAGGTGATAGGGATAAACCCTTATCTTATCTGCAGATTAGATTAGCTTTCTCCTAATCTTATTAGGAGGATTCTAGATCTGAATCATATTAAGATCTGGACTCTCTGAGTGGATAGGATTAAGACCATATCCTATCTGCTAATCCATCTCAGAATTTGTCCCTTTAATTAACTAAAAAAATAGCCCAGTTCGAAATGGGCTTTAGGCCCATTAAGCTTATGTACTCACTTAACCTTCCTAACTGCTGCCCAGTTGGGCTTCCTTGTATGGCGTAGGACCCAAGCATTGATCTACACATCAGCCACATGGGTTCGGTCCAGACTTAGTTACAAGGCCTGGCCAAATACACTGTTATGGACAGTGCACCCCGTGAAACCCATCGAATGGGCTCTATGGGCCCAACACTTACCCTAAGTGGTCCTTGGGCCAAGCCACCTTGTAAAACCCAGGGACTATGGGCAGATGTAAGATTAGCCCATCAGGTATTATCCTCAATGGTCTTACACTTAACCTCTCAGCCCATAATGATCATACACTACCCGACAAGAGAGGACCTCTCCCTCGGTTGCAAGGAACAGTGTTGCACTCTCCACTTATATGGATCCCGGGAATTAAAACCTTTTGGCAAACATTTGAGAAACCATAATATATATACTTTATATCTCATATAAAATATACTTTGCAAAACAAATCTCAACGGTTGAAATCGGCTGCCGGCAGTCTTGGTTTCCATTAGTGAGAGTGCATCCCCGATCATTACCTTTGTCGAACAAAGGGGCTGATCCTGTCACTATGATCACCCACTCAAATGAATTCTCGGACTGTCCCAACATACCCAGGTTTTGACCCCCGCTAAGGATCTCACTAATTGGTATATCAAAGACAGCCCAATCCGACACCTAGTGCAGTATCATAATCGAGTCTAGGGATCGGGTGTAACTTTCCAGTTTTGCCGATCAATCTCCAAGGTCCAGAACAATACTGGAAATCTGGTCCAGTTCATAGATTCAATTAATCCTACACTGTATGTGCCTAGGGTCCCACCCTGGCAGTTGAGAAAGGCCACCCCAACCGACTTGGTGGCACCACAGTGTCAGCCTTGTCAGGATAGGTCTCCCCAGACCGACCCACTGGCTGTGAACATTCTAAACTAACATGAGTCTCATTAAGTGTCCAGTTTAAGGGTATTACACAGAAACATACCAAGGGAACATGAATCAAATATGCACTTTTATTCATTTACAGAAAACTCATAAAGTACATCATTCTGATTGAAGCTAAGGGCATACAAAACTGTCTAACAATCCGCCCTCCGGGGTAAAAGCAATCGGTTGCAAAAGGATTTACAAGGGGAAGAAGGGCCTCGAAGGTAAGGTTGAGACCTTCAAAGCTCGTCTGGTGGCGAAAGGGTACACTCAGAAAGAGGGCATCAATTATGAGGAAACCTTTTCGCCTGTGGCCGTGCTTATATCCGTTAGGATCTTGCTAGTTGTAGCGCATACCATGATTAAGAGATTTGGCAGATGAATGTCAAAACTGCATTCCTGAATGGAGATTTTACTGAAGATATCTATATGCAGCAGCCGCAAGGCTTCATTGCTGCTGTCAAATCATTTTGAATGTAGATGACATTCTACTAATTGGGAATGATGTAGGAATGTTCCTTTCAGGCATGGAAAACTCCAAGACAGGAAATGTTCCTTTCAGGCATGGAGTCACTCTCTCCAAGAAGATGTCTCCCAAGAGTTCTGAGGAGATTGATGGCATGAAAGACGTTCCCTATGCCTCTGTCGTCGGGAGCATCATGTATGCCATGCTATGCACTCATCCTGACATTGCTTAGGTAGTGAGTGTAGTAAGCAAATTTCAGGCCAACCCAAGGCAAGAGCACTAGACTGCTGTGAAAAACATACTTAAGTACCTTCGAAGGACAAAAGAGTTTTGTCTAATATTCGACGGTAGCTCACTACAGATCCAAGGGTATACAGATGCCGATTTTGAGTCGGATCCAGATGATAGAAAGTCTACATCTAGATATGTTTTCACAATAGGATCGTGTGTTGTTTGCTGGAAAAGCAGCAAACAGGGGTCCACTACAGACTCCACGACCGAGGCCGAGTACATTGCCGCAAGTGAGGCTGCCAAAGAAGCTGTGTGGATAAAGAATTTCGTTCACGAGTTGGGAGTAGTTCCGTCCAGCACATCACCCATCCTGTTGTTGTGTGACAACAATGGAGCCATTGCTCAGGCTAAGGAGCCACGAGCCCATTCGAAGTTGAAGCACATCAAGAGGAAGTACCACGTACTGCGGGAGATTGTTGGTAGAGGGGACATCCTGATTCAGAAGGTAGCGTCAGCGGAAAATGTAGCAGACCCATTGACGAAGCCACTATCACAGAAAGTGTTTGAGAAACACGTGGAAAGCATGAGACTCCGGCTTGTACCTGATTGGACCTAAGTGCAAGTGGGAGCTGTTGGACAATTTTGTATGCCCTTAGCTTCAATCAGAATGATGTACTTTATGAGTATATTGTAAATGAATAAAAGTCAGTTGGGGTGGCCTGTCTCAGCTGCTAGAGTGAGACCCTAGGCACATATAGTGTAGGATTAATTGAATCTTTGAACTGGACTAGATTTCTAGTATTGCCCTGGACCTTGGAGATTGATGAGCAAAACTGGAAAGTTACACCCGACCCCTAGACTTGATTATGATATTGCACTATGTGTCAGATTGGGCTGTTTTTGATGTACTAATCAGTGAGATCCTTAGCGGGGGTCAAAATCTGGGTATGTTGGGATAGTCTGAGAATTCATTTGAGTGGGATATCATAGTGATAGAATCAGTCCCTTTGTCGGACAAAGGTAATGATCGGGGATGCACTCTCACTGATGGAAACCAAGACTACTGGCAGCCGATTTCAATCATTGAGATTTGTTTTGAAAAGTATATTTTATATGAGATATAAAAGTATATATATTATGGTTTCTAAAATGATTGCAAAAGGTTTTAATTCTCGGGATCCATATAAGTAGAGAGTGCAACACTGCTCCTTGCAGCCGAGGGAGAGGTCCTCTCTTGTCGGGCAGTGTATGATCATTATGGGCTGAGAGGTTAAGTGTAAGACCATTGAGGATAATACCTGATGGGCTAATCTTGCATCTGCCCACAGTCCCTAGGTGTTACAAGGTGGCTTGGCCCAGGGACCACTTAGGGTAAGTGTTGGACCCATAGAGCCCATTAGATGGGTTTTAGGGGGTGCACTGTCCATAACAGTGTTTTCGGCCAGGCCTTGTAACAAAGGCTGGGCCGAACCCATGTGGCTGATGTGTAGATCAATGCTTGGGTCCCACGCCATACAAGGAAGCCCAATTGGGCAGCAGTTAGGAAGGTTAAGTGAGATGGAACAGCGGATAGGATAGGGTCTTAACCCTATCCACTCAGAGAGTCCAGATCTGATTATGATTCAGATCTAGAAACCTCCTAATGAGATTAGGAGAAGGCTGATCTGATCTGCAGATAAGATAGGGGTTTATTCTTATCACCTAAAGAGAGGTACGATCCAAATATTATTTGGATCAGCAGCTCCTAATTGGATTAGGAGCTAATCTTTTAGGGTTTCAAAAGATGGACGGGGCAGCAGCCTTTAGAAGTATCACATAATCAGATCCTCTTTAGAGCTGAAATCAGAGAAGAAAGATTTCTGCATCCCTGCAAAAGATCTTTCTTGCCGCTTCCTTCCTGCAGCCGCCAGACATCCAATTCGATCTCTAGTTGTGGGAGATGTCAAGATTCGATCTTGACATCAGTTCTTTGAGAAAGAATTGATAGGAAGTTGTGCTTACGTGCCATCCTGCTGTTTTTTGCGAAGGACAGAATTCTTGGAGAAGAATATTGCTGATTCTGCTCCATCCTACACCGCATCTTCAATGGGAGACGTCTTTGGATCCTTCCTTGGGCGTGAACACCTTCATTGGGAGATACGTTTTCTCCATATCAGGTATAATCTTCTCCAACTCCTTATGGTTCAGATCTGGTTCAGTTTATGGTTCAAGATTGATCCTTGAAAATATGGTTTTCTAAATAGGGAATGCGATTCACAGTTGAAAGGGAGAGAAAATTTTTTGAAATTTGCCCCTTTATTCCTGAAGATTTGGGCGTCCATACGATGGATCTCTCATCCCTTCATGGACATCTGCGCGGTCATGAACAGTTTCAGGACCTTCTATCGAGTAGAACGATTTTACTCTTCATACATTGTCTTTAGACTGTCCAATATGTCCTTGGCTAGTTCGATCTGATTGAACTGCCTCTGTATTGAGTTGTCTAGTGAGGGAATGACAAAGCAGCGGGCTTGGGAGTTCTTAGCCTCACAATCTTGGTTGTCCCTCCTACGGGCCTCAGAAGCCCTATCGCCCGGACGCTCCAGGGCAGGATTTTTCACCACCTTATCTAACTTTTCGGAAGTTAGGACTAGCATAAGATTTCTGTACCAGTCGGCATAGTTTGGGCCCTTAAGCTTTTTATCGTCTAGAAGATTTGCGAATTGACCGTTTTCCATTTTCTGATAAAACAGCAAACACATTAGTCCACAACCTTAGTCTAATTCATGTTACCTACATAGATATGGTTTTTAATCTATGTTCCATTCCCATTTGTTCATCTCTGAGATTTCCCTCCTTTCTCAGTGACGAAGACGGCGAAATGTCTCTAGAAATGTGGGAAATCACATAGGGTGCGTGAGGCCAACTGTTTCAGCTGCATAACCGCACCACCTTTCTGTGACGGATCATATCCACTTATCAAATGAGTTTCCCTCTGGCCTCTGTCAGACAAGGTTCAGAGTCATTTTCAGGTAAACCTTTCTGCCCAGTGAGTGCTCACCCATCATATTTAGGTTATGCCAAGGTACCATGAGAGAGTTCCCATTTTCTGGTAAAGCCCCTCCCACATCGGTCTTTGACGCCCCTATCATCTTATGAAACACTCGGACAGATCCAACAGCAAATGGATAGCTCAATTTTATGGTGCGTTTCCTCATTACTGAAGGACCCATCATTGTGCTAATGACGGAAGGCCTTTAGAGAGTCCATCATATGGATCTCCCTATCACATGCACTCATATTTGCTGGAGGGAACAAAATTACGCCCTAGTTCTAACTTTAGGTCACACCAGAGTGGCTCCCACTGACTTTCATAAAGTCAGATTTCTGGTGGGCCTTAATCGGCTAGGGTTTCCATACGCATCCCTTTTCAGGGTTGTAGGGCCCACCAAGTAAGGAGGGATCATCCAATGGCAATGATGTGCATTCAGCCATGGTGTGCGCAAGAGCCACTAACGAGTTATCATGGGCCAAGTGCTTATGGCCCATGTTCGTAGCACATCCAACATCACATGTAAAGGAAGAAAAATGATCCAATCAATTAACTGTTGTAAAGCCCATCGAACAACCCATAAAAAAACCAAAACATTAACAATTAATGTCGATTGGGTATATGGGCTGAATCGTAGTTAGTAGTTCGGCCCATAAAACTTTTCTCAAAAGAGTGGGCTTTAGCAGTTTTAACCTTTTACATCTGGGCTTTACAGGTGAGCCGTATTAATCCCTGTAATTGAACATCAGATTTGGAACAGCAAGTGTGAGAAAAAATTGGACTGAAAATAGTCCCCTTCGAACCCTAGTTTCGGTCCAAACAATTTTTGGTCCAATCTAGTCTAAAAGTATCCGAAACTGATTTGCAATTCAAGAGTTAATTCATGAAAGATCTGAAATTAATAATTTTGATTTTAAACAATCACAAATCAGATATGGATTGTTCGTCGCACCACCTGCAAAACAGAGGTTAATCACTAGGGTTGCAGTTTCACAAACTGCAAATCGCAGAAAGAAATCTCTCCATCTGCAAATCTCCAGCGCCGCCTTCTTCTTCCTTCTTCTCATTTAGATCTTGGACTCTCTAAGTGTATAGGGTCTAGGCCCAATCCTATCAGCTGATCCATCTCAGAATTCACCCCTTTTAATTGACTGATCAAATCAGCCCAGTTCGAAATGGGCTTAAGGTCCATTTAAGGTTATGAACTCACTTAGCCTTCCAAACTGCTGCCCAGTTGGACTTCCTTGTATGGCATGGGACCCAAACATTGATCTACACATCAGCCACATGGGTTCAGCCCAGCCTTTGTTACAAGGCCTGGCCGAATACACTGTTATGGATAGTGCACCCCCTAAAACCCATCTTATGGGCTCTATGGGCCCAGCACTTACCCTAAGTGGTCCCTGGGCCAAGCCACCTTGTAACACCCAGGGACTGCGGGCAGATGCAAGATTAGCCCATCAGGTATTATTCTCAATGGTCTTACACTTAACCTCTCAACCAATAATGATCAAACACTGCCCGACAAGGGAGGACTCCCTCGACTGCAAGGAACAGTGTTGCACTCTCTGCTTACATGGATCCCGGGAATTAAAACCTTTTGCAAATCATTTCGAAACCATAACATATATATATCTTTATATAAATATATTTTGCAAAACAAAATCTCAACAATTGAAATCGGCTGCCGGCAGTCTTGGTTTCCATCAGAGAGAGTGCATCCTCGATCATTACCTTTGTCCGACAAAGGGGCTGATCCTGTCACTATGATCTCCCAGTCAGATGAATTCTCGGTCTGTCCCAACATACCCAAGTTTTGACCCCCGCTAAGGATCTCACTGATTGGTACATCAAAGACAGCCCAATCTGACACCTAGTGTAGTATCATAATCGAGTCTAGGGGTTAGGTGTAACTTTCCAGTTTTGCCCATCTATCTCCGAGGTCTAGGGCAATACTGGAAATCTGGTCCGGTTCAAAGGTTCTATTGACCCTACCCTGCATGTGCTTTGGGTCTCACCCTGGTAGCTGAGACAAGCCACCCCAACAGTTGGCTGCACACCCGTGTCAGCCTTGGTAGGATAAATCTCCCCAGACTTACCCAATGGCTGTGAACATTCTAAACTAACACAAGTCTCATTAAGTGTCCAATTTAAGGGTATTACACAGAAACACACCACAGGAACATGAATCAAATTTGTACTTTATTCATTTACAATAAATTCATAATGTACATAATTCTGATTGAAGCTAAGGGCATACAACTGTCTAACAAGTTAGAGGATCCGATT
Organism: Nelumbo nucifera; assembly: GCF_055504915.1. Lineage (NCBI taxonomy): Eukaryota > Viridiplantae > Streptophyta > Magnoliopsida > Proteales > Nelumbonaceae > Nelumbo > Nelumbo nucifera. The sequence goes on from NC_142652.1 coordinate 69,392,716, forward strand.
CATGATTATTAAAAATAGGGAAGTTTGTTTTTCCTTTTTATTTTTTGTTTTTACATTTCTAGTTTAGCTTTTCTGCCCTTTCTTTGCATTTAACCTCACATTGGGGACAATGTAAGTTTTAAGTGTGGGGGAGGGGATTTAGGACTTAGGTTAGAATTTAGGTTGTATTTTTAAATTTGATTTTGGTTGTGTTTTCTGCAAAAAAAATAAAATAAAATAAAATATAAAACTCAACTCTTTTGAAATCAATTGAAACAATATTCTGGGAAAAATCTTGTGAACTGAGTAAAGAAATATGATCAGAGAGTACACCATTCATCTGAAGCCATATTGATGGACTTAGGTGATCATTGTACTTGATAGTGAATTTGGTCAGGCCTTTCCACAGAGGTTGGGCCAAACCTATATGGGCTAATGTAGGGTCATTGTTGGGGTCCCACACCATACAAAGTGAACCAAATGGGCCAGCAACTACATAGGGACATGAGCCACTTTCTTAATGGGCCTAAAGCGCAAAATTAATTGGATTAATCAGGTGGTCACATGACAACTTAAGCAGTCATGTGACTTGGGCGAATATAGGTTCGGATATGGGTCTCGATCAGCCATTAGGATAAGAGGATAAGTCTTATCCACTTAGAGAATCCAAATCCAAATAAAGGTTTAGATTAGGAGCCTCTTAATTCAGTTAGGAGTGGTGATCCTTAAGGCTAAGAAAAGAGATGATCGAAATCTGCTTCAGATCACTCTGCTCTCAAATCTCTCTCTCAGCTCTTGCTGCCCCATAAACCCTAATTTGACCTCCAATTATTGAACTGATTTTGACCAATTCTGACTTTTGATTTTTCATGAAAATATCATAACCAATTCTTGCCCAACTCCCTTGATCGATCCAAGGTGTTGTATCACAGTTTTGCTGAAAACTATGTTGCTGAACCGGCTTCAATTCATGCTACGCCATCTTTAGTGGAAGCTAATTTTGGTACTTTCTTTGGGCGTGAACTATCACATTGGGAGCTACATTTGTGAAATCCTTATCAAGTATACTTGTCCCTTTTTTGTTGGTTTCAAATGTGTTCCAGTTTTCGTGCAAAAATGATCCTAGAGAAAAGCAGGTTATCTAAAACTGGAAATACGATTCTAGGAAGGGTAAAAAAAAATTTTTGAAATTTTGCCTAGCCATCTAGCTTGGTTCGGCCATCCATATGATGGATTTCCCCTTCCTTCATAAGTCGTAGGATTTCCTCACTGTTCATGATTTTCACCAAGTAACTTTCTTGATCATAGCCATAGCGAACTGGAGGTCTAGACACCCGAGTAGATCTTCTGAGTTGGGTGTTTTCTGGAATCTGTGGAACATCTCCCACTACTCCTGAGCTCTCTTCATCAAGGACAATTTCCTAATGGTGATCGTTCAAGATGTAGTCCTCTTCCAAAAGTAGGCATTTCGACTAACAAACAACTTTTGTTCTCTTGGGTCATAGAATAGGTACGCTACAGAGCCCTTGGGGTAGCCTATAAATATGCAACGGCTAGTCTTGGATTCCAAATTGTCTACAATTGTTCTTTTAACATGTGTTGGACAACCCCAAATCTTCAAGTGTCTTACACTTGGTTTCTTACCAGTCCATAGCTCATAAGGAATCTTAGGAACGGATTTGGTTGGAACCCGGTTCAGCACATAAATTGTAGTCTCCAATGCATGTCCTGGAAAGGATATGGGTAGTTTTGAATGCACGAGGAGTGATCAGACCATATCTAATAGAGTTTGGTTTCTTCTCTTTGACACACCATGCCAAATGGTTGGGCAAAATTTCAAAAATTTCTTTCAGTCTTCTGGGAATCGTATTCCCTGATTTAGAAAAAACTCCATTTTTCAAGGATTATTCTTGCACCAAAAATGGACCAGATCTGAACCCAAACTAGAGGAAGAAGTATACCTGATACGGAATCCACAAATGTAGCTCCCAAAGTGGTAGTTCACGCCCAAAATGAATCTTAAAACCAACCTCCACTAAAGATGGCGCAGCTTGGAATGAAGTCGATTAAGCAACACAGTTTTCAACAAAACTGCAATCCAACTCTTTGGATCGTACAAGAGAGGTGAGTTCGAAATTTTTCTAATATTTTCTTGCAAAAGTTAGAAGCTAAAGCTGATCAAAATCAGTCATAAAGATGAAGAATGAATTAGGGTTTCTAGAGTGGCAAGAGCAGAGTGAAAGAGCAGAGTCATATAGTGTAGATCGATTTCTCTTTTCTTAAACCTTAAGGAGCAGCACTCCTAATTGAATTTGGAGGTTCCTAATCCAAATCTTTATTTGGATTTGGACTCTATCAGTGGATAAGACTTATCCTCTTATCTGAATAGATGCTCTAGACCCTTATTCCAAACCCATATTTACCCAAGTCGCATGACTGCTTAAGTTGTTATGTGACAACTGAAGAGAAGGGAGATCCATCATATGGATGGTCGAACTATGCAAGGTGGCTGGGCAAAATTTCAAAAAATTTCTTTCTCCCTTTCAGGAATCTTATTCCCTATTATAGAAAAACTGCATTTTTCAAGGTTCGTTCTTGAAACAAATCGGACCAAATCTGAAACCGAGATTAAGGATGGGATATACCTGATATAGAATCAGTAGTAGTTCCCAATGTAGGTGTTCACGCCCAAAGAGTTCACCAAATCCTTCCTCCACTGAAGATGACACAGCTTAGGATGAGGCAGGATCAGCAAAGAGATTCTTCAGCAAGAACCCCAATTCTTCAGCAAGAATCACGTAGGGATGTGAGCACAACTTCAAGATTTTTTCTTTTAGAAAGAAACAATATCAAGATCCAATCTTGATCACTCCAAGAACTGGAGATCAAATAGGGTATGGCGGCAAGAGCAGAGAGAAGATTTGAGATTCACAAAAGTGTTCAACAGAAGGATTTCTCCCTTTATTTATAATCCTTCTTGGATAAACTTCCTAATCATATTAGGAAAGGGTTCTTTGATCAAAATCTTTATTTCGATCAGAACTCCTAAGTGGATAAGACATATCTTATCCTCTTGCTGATCTAGAAGCATATCTGATCTTAAATTTACCCTCTTTTAATTAATCAAATTAAGCCCAGTTCGTATTGGGCTTTAGGCCCATTAAGATTTGGTGTGTCCGAAAGTGTGTCGTTAACCACTTCGGAACACTAGCTTCAATATTTATAAATTTTCCGATTCTCAAAATAACTACCAAATATAGTTAGTGGTGAGAAAGGGGTCGTATCCACAGGGAAGCAAGGTAAAAATTGTTATGTACTTCAATCTGAAAAAAATAACAAGATTTGAGATTGCAGAAACACAAAATTTAATTAACTGAACTGGAATCCATTAAAATAAAATTCTAACAATGCTGAAAGTAAAAATTGTAGAAAAATAAATAAATAACAGAAATAAAAAAACTAAATAAAAATCTGTAACTCGGTTAGAGGTAGTAGTCTCTGGATCTATCCTTTGACCCATGAACTCCTCGAGCTGGGCCTTCCGTCTTACTTGGCCGAATTTCAAATCTGTAGAAAGGAAGACAAAAATTAAATTTCATAAAAATAATCTGTAGAAATAAAATAAAAACTGGAAATTAAAGAATGGAAAATAAAAACACGCGTAAAAAGTAAATCTAAAACTATGGGAAACTGGTTGGGATCCGAATCCAGAGGTGGTAGTAGTGGCTAGGCAAACTACAAGCAGGAACCCCTCCTCTTGCCTAGGTATTCTCCTCTTCCCCTACCCTTGAACTTCTCAAGAACAGCCTTCCATCTTACCTGGGGGCAGAATCCAACCCCTTCACAAGACCCCTTGGGTCCTTTTTATAGAGAAGGAAGGATAGGTTTGGGATTAGAGAGAATGAGAGGAGCGGCAACTGGGTTTATGTAGACATATGGGTGCCCTAGGGTTGAGAATGGAGAGTTAGGATTGTTCTAAGGTGATCCTAAGGATGAGAAGAAAATGAGAGGGCACCCAATATTATAGAGGGCTGAGATTTGGGTTCCCAGAATGGAGGGAGCAGATTTGGGCGCCTAGAATGGAGGAATGTGATTGGTTGGTGTGATGTGGTGCCCTAAGGTGATTGGTTGAGGTTTAAGGAGTGAGGTGTAAGGCTAGGATGCTGTCAAGGGAGAGTGGTGTGCTGTCGTAGGCACCCAAAAATAAAACCTATAATCCTAAAAATAAATGCAGTAGTGCAAGTAAGGATCGTTCCCACAGAGAGTATCTAACCTAGTTTGTGTGCTGCGTGAAGAAGGATGGAGGGGGGGGGTTGTATGTAACGAACCAGAATTAAAAAGAAAGAAAATCAGAATTGAAAAAGAACGAAAATCAAATGAGAAAAATGTAATTTAGAGTATTGAAGTTAATCAAAAGAATGAGTCTTGGTCTAAGTCAACATCCACCATCAAAATTTCACCACTGCTCATTGATGCAAAGATAAATCAATTCAGACTTTGAATATTCATCGTAGGAATTATTTTCCTGCATCTCCCTAATCTCAGTTAATCAGAAAACAAGCGATCCTCTTAACCCTTACTATTGAACAACCCCTAATCAAGCATTAAAGATTTAATCCAACAGTAGCCTTAAGCATTAGAGATCGATGAAGCTAAACAACACAAGCACAAGCGGTTGCATTTAATTCAGTCGAGTGTTCTTCCTAAGATCTAACAATTTCTGATGCAGCAAATCATTAAACCCTAGTTGCATCATAGATTAGCGGGATCAAACAATTACGGATCTGATATCTAACCTAGCAGTAGATTGCAATGAATAATAACTAGTAGGCCTCCTAGTAATTAGACGAAACAATCATAAACATGAACATAGAAGAACATTCAATATTCAAAGCATAAATCAAACAATAAAAATCAAATTAGATCTCACAGTTTTGTTGATTCTAAGGCTTCTGTTTCCTTTGACCAAGTATCGGAATTTAGCTACGCATGGTCATGGTGAATAGTTAAGAAAAATCAGAGAAGATAGAAGAGAAGAGAAGAGAGGAGCGACAGCCTAGGTCTAATTGATTCTCTCTTGTTTTTCCTCCTCTTTTCTTCCTCTCTACTTCTCCTAAGAGAAGCCTGCAAAATCTCCTAAAATTTCTCTAGATAACAGTTTCCAAGTTTGACTCATCAAGAAAAAGATTCAAAAATAAGATAAAACAAAGTTCCCATGTAAGTGGGAGAGTGGTGATTTCGCTCATGAAAACTTACAGGCTAAGAAATGTTTCCAGCACGTCAGCAGTGCAGTTGCAGATACTTCGGGCCCAATTTTGACTTCAATGCAGTCCATATCTTTCAAAACTCAAAACATGAGTCTGGATGAGAGAGTTATGCCCAGATTACGATACGGTGCCAAAACTGTCCAGAATTACCCGATTAGCCTTGTTTTTCACTTAACGCCTCCTTTCGTGCTCTAAATCAAAATATAAGAATAATGAGTCCATTTAGGCACTAAATAAGTATAAAAGACTAAATATTAAGGGATAAAAATATGATCATTTTCATTCTCATCAAATCCCCCCACACTTAGCTTTTGCTCATCCTCGGGCAAAACTCAAATTCACTTTCCCAAAAGCACCAAGGTTACAATGCCATCAACAGAGAACAACCAAGCTCTTCAATACTCATAACACATCATGAACAAACATTCTTAAAAACTTTCAATTACTTAGTAAGCATTTTCACTCAAAGATGGAATAAACTAAATACGTAGACCCTCACGGAAATAGACACTCAACTTCATGTTTGAAGGGTATGTGTTTCGCTCAAATTCATTCCAATGGAAATGATCTACCATAGGCTTGCATATCTACTCATTCCCCACCACTGCGATCATATAAATAACACAAATCAAAAGGACTTTTCAAGGGTTGTAATGAGGCTAAGGATCAAGGAGGGAAATATTGGGGAATGTAGCTCAAAAGCCATCGAAACTAGTGGAGCAAAATTGAATTGTTTGAAGCCCGAATCCATAAGACATGTAAAACCAATCACTCCATTCAGCAAATGTTTTAATGCATTTAAACCATGTAATACTCCTGCATTGGAAAAGAGGTTGTTCAAAGGAACACTTTTTTGTTTGCAGTAGGGTACAACTCTTCACAATAGCTTCCACCATTGTATGTATCGCAACTCCCTTTTTCTTGGAATTTTAGGAGGAGCATGGATAGTTTGTAACATCAAAAGCAATTTCCTCCATCACTTCCTTTCTTCTTTACTTCTTTTTTCATCTATTTTTTTTCTTTTTTTTTTCAAAGCATATCAATCATTGGAACTCACGAATTGAGAATGAAAACATGTTCCATTTCACCATTCATAACCATACCATGAGTCCAAACACCCCCAAACTCAAAACTTGCACATCCATACATATCATAATGATGAATAATGCTCCATTAGTTCTACGGCTAGGGTAAGGGTATTATCTTTTTCTCGGGTTTAAAGCTTGTATCATGGGTTCACAATGAACGACAAAGGTCAATATGAAGGGATGAGAGATCCATCATATTGATGGCCGAACCCTGCAGATAGGTTGGGCAAAATTTCAAAAATCTCTCTCTCTCCCATGTGGGAATCACATTCCCTGTTTTAGAAAATCTGCATTTTCAAGGTTCGACCTTGAACCAAAACCGAACCAGATCTGAAACCAAAAGGTAGGAGAGGGTATACCTGATAAGGAGTATCAGTAACTCCCAATGAAGGTGTTCACACCCAAGGAAAGCTCCAAAGACTACTCCCACTAAAGATGACACAACGTAGGGTGGAGCAGAATCAGCAGGTGGTTCTTCACAAGAACCGAATCCTTCAGCAAGAATTCGAAGGAGGGTATGTGAAGATGACTTCAGATATGTGTTCCTGACCAGCAGCAATGAAGCCTTGTGAATGCTGCATGTAGATATCTTCACTAAGATCTCCATTCAGGAACGCGGTTTTGACATCCATCTGCCAAATCTCGTAGTCATGGTACGCTACTACAGCTAGCAAGATCCTAATGGATTTAAGCATGGCCACGGGCAAAAAGGTTTCCTCATAGTCGATGCCTTCTTTCTGAGTGTACCCTTTCACCACCAGACGAGCTTTGTAGGTCTCAATTCTGCCATCGAGGCCCTTCTTCCTCTTATAGATCCACTTGCAACCAATTGCTTTTACCCCAGAGGGCGGATCTATTAGAGTCCAAACTCCATTGGCATCCATCAAGTCCATCTCAGCTCTCATGGCCTCCACCCACTTCTAGGAATCTATGTCCAACATAACCTCTACATAAGTCACGGGATCCTCCTCACTTGTCAAGGCTACCAGGTAACTATCCTGGTCATAACCATATCTGACCGGTAGCCTGGATACCCGAGTGGATCTTCTAGGTTGGTTACTACCTGTCACTTGTGGAACATCTCCCACTGCTCCTGAGCTCTTCTCATCAAGGACTATTTCCTGACGATGGGTGTCCAGGATGTAATCGATCTCTAAGAACTGGGTGTTTCGACTACAGAACACTTTCTGCTCACTTGGATCATAGAATAGATAAACCACCGAATCTTTTGGGTAGCCTATAAATAGGCAACGGCTGGTCTTGGATTCCAACTTTTTCGTACTCGTTCTTTTAACATGCGCAGGACATCCCCAAATCTTCAAGTGTCTTACACTTGGCTTCCTTCCGGTCCAGAGTTCATATGGAGTTTTCGGAACCGATTTGGTTGGAACCCGATTCAGCACGTAGATAGCAGTCTCTAATGCATATCCCCAAAAGGATGTGGGTAATTCCGAGCGTACGAGAAGTGACTGGACCATCTCCAACAAGGTCCTATTCCTCCTCTCTGAAACACCGTTAAGTTGAGGTGTAGGAGGAGGAGCTAATTGTGACACTATCCTGTTGACCTTCAGGTAGTCCATGAATTCGTTAGAGAGATACTCGCCACCTCAATCTGATCGAAGGGCCTTAATTTCTATCCCTGACTGTTTCTTGACTTCCTGTCTGAACTCTTTGAACCTTTCAAAGGATTCAGACTTATGTCTCATTAGGTACACGTAACCATACCGAGAATAATCATCGGTAAATGTAATGAAATACACGTGTTGGTTACGAGTCCTAATACTTAGGGGGCTACATACATCAATATGTATATGGTCAAGTGTGCCTGTACATCTTTCAGGCTTACCGTTAAATGGCCGCTTAGTCATCTTACCTTGGAGGCAAGGCTCACAAGTGGGAAGATTTTCTACGGTTAGAAAATCCAAAGGACCATCCTTTAATAGCCTTGTGATTCCGTCAACACCGATGTGGCCAAGTCGGTAATGCCTCAAGCATGTGGGACTTTTCTTGGGATTTTTGACCAACGTAGTTTCGGTTAAGTTAGTTTCCAGAGAAGGATGTAGAACATAGAGACCGTTCTCCAGTTCCCTGCATGCGATGAATTTATTATTCTATTTAGTAGTAATCACATTACTAAAATAAATAGTATATCCATCAGCACACAGTTTAGAAACAGAAATTAAATTTCTTCTCAAGTTCTATACATAAAGACAATCTTTAAGTACAAGTACTCCTTCTCTAAAGACTAATTCTACGGTTCCTATTGCCGTAGCTGCAACACTTGCAGTTGTTCCCAAGAATAGTGTCACTTCTCCTTCACTCAGTCTTTTGATAACTTTGAACCTTGCAGTGAGTTACACGCATGAGTTGAAGCCCCAGAGTCAACACCCCAGGACACAGAAGTCACTAACATATTAGTTTCTATGACACAAGTTTCAAAGTTACCTTTCTTAGATTCCAGGTTGGCAGGACAATTCTTCTTCCAGTGGCCGGTCTGCTTGCAGAAGTGGCAGGCATCAGATGCCTTGTTCTTCTTCTGCTTCTTGGGCTTGGCGGCTTTCTTCTGAGGCTTCTTTGCCTTTCTCTTTTTCTTGGTTGATTTGCTAGGTTCAGCAAGCATAACCACAGGCTCATCCTTCTTAAGTAAGTCCTCGGCCCTCTACAACATATTGCTGAGTTCCTGGACGCTGACATTCAGCTTGTTCATGTTATAGTTCATTGCGAACGCATTAAAGGAAGAGGGCAAAGAATTCAAGATGGCATCTACTTGTGTGCCAAGATCTAGTCCGGATCCAAGGGCTTCGAGTTCGTTAATGTAGCCCATCATCCAAAGACAATGGTCATGAACTTTCTGCCCTTTGGACATCTGCGTGGTCATGAACAGTTTCAAGACCTTCTATCGAGTAGAATGATTCTGCTCTTCAAACAGTGTCTTTAGACTGTCCAATATGTCCTTGGCTAGTTCGATCTGATCGAACTGCCTCTGTATTGAGTTGTCCAGTGATGCAATGACAAAGCAGCGGGCTAGGGAGTTCTTATCCTCCCAATCTTGGTACTCCCTCCTTCGGGCCTCAGAAGCCCTATCACCCGGACGCTCCGGGGTAGTATTTTTCACCACCTTATCTAACTTTTCGGAAGTTAGGACCAACATAAGATTTCTGTACTAGTTGGCATAGTTTGGGCCCTTAAGCTTGTTATCATCTAGAAGCTTTGCGAATTGACCGTTTGCCATTTTCTAGTAAAATAGCAAAGACGTTAGTCCACAACCTTAGTTTGATTCATGTTACCTACATAGATATGGCTTTTAATCTATGTTCCATTCCCATTTGTTCATCAAAGTGATTTCCCTCCTATCTCAGTAACGGAGACGGCGAAATGTTTCTGGAAATGTGGGAAATCACATAGGGTGTGTGAAGTCAACTGTTTCAGCTACAAAACCCCACCACCTTTCTATGATGGATCATATCCACTCATCATATGAGTTTCCCTTTGGCCTCTGTCAGACAAGGTTCAAAGAGTGCGTCCTACGCACAGCAATCTATGCGTCATATCCACTCATCATATCCACACAGCAATCTGTGGAACAGAACCAACAGAGTGCGTCCTACGCACTAAATCCTTCACAAGAATCCTCTGGAAACATTGAGCACCGAATCTTTTCAGTTCCTTCTGCAAAACTGATATCAAGAACTGACTTCTTGATTTCTTTTCTTCAAAGATCAAATCTTTTCAGAAAATGGCGGCGGCTGGAGGAGAACTCCTGAGATGAAGATGGCGAAGGTTGCTTCTCTTCTCTCTAGAGTGTATGAGATCCTATCTCAATTCGCAGTAAGATTTTTTTTTTTAAAACCCTAGGTTCGAATTCTGCTAATCCTCTTAGGATTTCTCCTCTCTTTCTTCTTGATTAAGAAATCTCATAATCCTTTTAGGAGTTATCCCAATCCAAATCAGCATCTGGATAGGGGATGATCTTAATCCTATCTACAGATTAGGTTAGCTTACTCCTGATCTTATCAGAAGATTACCATATTCAAATCTGATTCGAATTTGGTCTCCTGGAGTGGATTAGGTTAAAGACCCAATCCTTTTGCTAACCTTAATCTCAGATCCGCCTCATAAGTGGGTGATCATATCAGCCCAGTCCGAAATGGGCTTTTGGCCCATTAAGTAATCAGTGCTCAATTGGTTTCCAATCTGCGGCCTAGTTGGGCTTCTTTGTATGGCATGGGACCCAAGCATTGATCTACACACCAGCCACATGGGTTTGACCCAGCCTTTAATACAAGGCCTAGCCGAATTCACTAAAAAACCCAGTGAACCCCTGAGTCCATCACATGGACCCATGGACCCTATGGGCCCAACACTTACACTAAGTGGTCCCTGGGCCAAGCCATCTTATAAAAGCCTAGGGATTGTGGCCAGGTGCAAGATTAGCCCATCAGGTATTATCCTAAATGGCCTTACACTTAACCTCTCAGCCCATAATGATCAAGCACTGCCCGACAAGAGAGGACCTCTCCCTCGGCTGCAAGGAACAGTGCTGCACTCTCTACTCACATGGATCCCAGGAATTAAAACCATTTGCAAACATTTTGAAACCATACTTAAATATATATCATATATATAAATTTTGCAAAAACAAAATTCCAATGAATGAAATCAACTGCCGGCAGTTTGGTTTCCATCAGAGAGAGTGCATTCCTGATCATTACCTTTGTCCGATAAAGGGGCTGATCCTGTCACTATGATCACCCACTCAGATGAATTCTCAGACTGCCCCAACATGCCCAAGTTTTGACCCCCGCTAAGGATCTCACAGATTGGCATATCAAAGACAGCCCAATCCGACACCTAGTGAAGTATCATAATCAAGTCTCGAGGTCAAGTGTAACTTTCCAATTTTGCCCATCTATCTCTAAGGTCCATGGCAATACTGGAAATTTGGTCCGATTCAAGGATTCGAGTAATCCCATACTACACGTGCCTTGGGTCTTACCCTGGAGGTCGAGACAGGCCATCCCAACACTTGGCGGCACACTAGTATCAGCCTTGGCAGGATAAATCTCCATAGACTTATCCAATGGTTGTGAACATTTAAAACTAACACGAGTTTCATTAAGTGTCCAGTTTTAGGGTCTTACACAGAATCATACCATACAACATGAATCAAACATGCACTTTATTTATTTACACTAAATGTCAAAAGTACATCAAATTAGATCGAAGCTAAGGGCATGCAAAACTATCTAACAAAGCCAAACTCGCAGAAGAGCCTTGTAGCAGCCCAAGTTTTAAAGTAGCCCAACTCGAATTCAAGAGCCTAGAGTCCCAATTTCGAATGTAACCTCCAGAAAGAGAGTCTTATTAGATTTAAATTCTTGAATGTAATCCTATAAAGATAAGAAGATTGAATTACATCACTATATAAGAGATAGGATAGGATTATGTTCAAAACAGAACAGGACTTTATAATTTGAGGTTAATCTCCTAGAAGAAGTTCGAGAGAGCCCCTCCTCCTAAAGCTATAAAGGGGGGGGGGGGGCGGACCAGCTCTAGCATCACTCAAGCATCCAAGAAATCATCAAGTAACTCAAGCTACCAAGAAGAGCAGTTCGGCCTACTGAGAAGCAAAGCATGGAGGGATCGAAATTCATGAGTAGCTAAGCTTCTCTTTTCTGGTTCAAGGGGGGAGGTTCGACTGTGTCATAGTGAGGTTCTGTATTTAATTCAAGTATTCATTGGTTCTTGTGCATATTCTCATTGGATGTTAATGTTAATTAGTCTGATAAATTAATTGATATTGATTTTCCTACTGCTATCCATGGTTCGGTGATCCGTAATTGTCACGAATAGTGGTACAAGTAGCAATTAGGTTAATATCTTTCTGGGTCAATTGTTCGTGACAGCCTTTGACCAATGTTTTGACATGTTTTTACTTAAAGGGAATCGATGGAACAAAATTCGATAATTGCAGCTTTCAATTATTGTTATTTTGGTTTAACAGTTTTCACAAAGCTTAATGCTATCACTAATTGATATGGAACGCTATCGTACCCAGTTGATTAGTGATAAGTGTTGATCGAATGCAGGGTTTGGTCAGTTGAATTTGGAAAACACAATGTTTATTATGGCTATCCTAATAAATCTAAGTTTAAATGCTTGAATTGCAAGATTGCCGAAGTCTACCTAGGATCGATGACCAATTGATTAAATCCGAACCCTTGAATCAGAATTCGGTAAGACTGATTTCTCTTGTTTGGTATTTCTATCACTTTCTTGTTCTTTTAGAAATTTTAATTATTTAATTTTCCCACTCTATTATATTGTGCATTCGGCTAAGAAATTATTCCCTAGCTCCCTGTGGGATTCGACCTAGTATCACTATTACTACAAAAATTAAGCTTTGTGAAAACAGTTAAACCAAAATAACAATAATTGAGATAGCTACATTTATCGAATCTTGTCCCATTGATTCCCATTAGGTTAAAACATGTCAAAAAATTGGTCAAAGGCTGTCACGAACAATTGACCTAGAAAGACATTAACCTAATTGCTACTTGTACCACTATTCGTGACAATTACGGATCACCGAACCATCGATAGCAGTAGGAAAGTCAACATTAATTAATTTGTCAATCTAATTAACATTAACATCCATTAAGAATATGCACAAGAACCAATGAATACTTGAATTAAAAAGCAAAAACTTGAGTTAAATATAGAACCTCACGATTGAAGGGATGGGATATCCATCACGTGGACGCCCAAGTCTTGCGGAATGGAATGGGCGAATTTCAAAAATTTCTCCCATCTTTCAAGGGAATCGAATTCCATATTTTTAGAAAAACATGTTTTTCAAGGATCAATCTTGAATCAAGAACCAAACCAGATCTGAACCAAAAGGAGTAGGAGGGAGGATGTACCTGATACGGAGAAACAGTATCTCCCAATTGAGGTGTTCACGCCCAAGAAAGGATCCAAAATCTGCTCCCACTGAAAATGGCGCAGTGCAGGATGGAGCAGAATCAGCAATGTTCTTCCAAAAGAACTTGACCCTTCGCAAGAATCAACTGGATGGCTTGTGAGTACAGCTCCAACCAATCCTTTCCCAAAAGATTGGAATCAAGGTCAGATCTTGATTTCTCCCAAGAACTGGAGATCGAACTGAAGGTAATGGCGGCAACAGGAAGGAGGCGGCAAAAGAGTATTCGCAGGGTGCAAAAATCTCTCTTCTTGTGATTTTCAGCTCTGAAGAGAATTGAACATCAATTACTAACTATTTTCGCCCCTTTCTCCTTACATAATCTTAAAGGGATCAGCTCCTAATCCCATTAAGAGTTGCTAATCCAAATCAATTTAGAATAGAAGTCCCTTTAAGTGATAAGGGATAACCCTTATCTTATCTGCAAATCAGATCAGCCATCTCCTAATCTAATTAGGAGGCTTCCAGATCTAAATCTCATTTAGATCTTGGAATCTCTAAGTGGATAGGGTCTAGGCCCAATCCTATCAGCTGATCCATCTCAGAATTTGCCTCTTTTAATTGACTGATCAAATCAGCCCAGTTCGAAATGGGCTTAAGGCCCATTTAAGGTTATGTACTCACTTAGCCTTCCAAACTACTGCCCAGTTGGGCTTCCTTGTATGGCATGGGACCCAAACATTGATCTACACATCAGCCACAGGGGTTCAGCTCAGCCTTTGTTACAAGGCCTGGCCGAATACACTGTTATGGACAGTGCACCCCTTGAAACCCATCTTATGGGCTCTATGGGCCCAACACTTACCCTAAGTGGTCCCTAGGCCAAGCCACCTTGTAACACCCAGGGACTGTGGGCAGATGCAAGATTAGCCCATCAGGTATTATCCTCAACGGTCTTACACATAACCTCTCAGCCCATAATGATCAAACACTGCCCAACAAGGGAGGACCTCTCCCTCGACTGCAAGGAACAGTGTTGCACTCTCTGCTTACATGGATCCCGGGAATTAAAACCTTTTGCAAATCATTTCAAAACCATAACATATATATATATATATATATCTTTATATAAATATATTTTGCAAAACAAAATCTCAACAATTGAAATCGGCTGCCGGCAGTCTTGGTTTCCATCAGAGAGAGTGCATCCCGGATCATTACCTTTGTCCGACAAAGGGGCTGATCTTGTCACTATGATCACCCACTCAGATGAATCCTCGGACTGTCCCAACATACCCAGGTTTTGACCCCCACTAAGGATCTCACTTATTGGTCCATCAAAGACAGCCCAACCCGACATCTAGTGTAGTATCATAATCGAGTCTAGGGGTTAGGTGTAACTTTCCAGTTTTGCCCATCTATCTCCAAGGTCCAGGGCAATACTGGAAATCTGGTCCGGTTCAAAGGTTCTATTAATCCTACACTGCATGTGCTTCGGGTCTCACCCTGGTAGCTGAGTCAAGCCACCCCAATAGTTGGCCGCACACCAGTGTCAGCCTTGGCAGGATAAATCTCCCCAGACTTACCCAATGGCTGTGAACATTCTAAACTAACACAAGTCTCATTAAGTGTCCAGTTTAAGGGTATTACACAGAAACACACCACAGGAACATGAATCAAATGTGTACTTTATTCATTTACAATAAATTCATAACGTACATAATTCTGATTGAAGCTAAGGGCATACATCTGTCTAACAGCTCCCACTTGCACTTAGGTCCAATCTGGTATAAGCCAGAGTCCCATACTTTCCACGTGTTTCACGAACACTTTCTATGTCAGTGGCTTAGTCAATGAGTCTACTACATTCTCCGCTGATGCTACCTTCTGAATCAAGATAGTTTTGCAGAAAAGACTGAAAAGATTTGGTGCTTAGAGTTTCCAGTGGATTCTTGCAAAGGATTCAGTGTGTAGGACGCACCCTGTTGGTTTCGTTCCACATACAGCTATGTCATCTTCAGCAAGAGCGGATCTTGGTATCCTCTTTGGGCGTGAACACCAACTTTGGGAGATACTGCATCTCTGGATGAGGTATAATTCCTCCCATCCCTTTTGGTTCAGATCTGGTTCGATTATGGTTCAAGTAGGATCCTTGAATATTGTATTCTTAAACTAGGGAATATGATTCCCAGTTGGAAGAAGGTAGGAAAATTTTTGAAATTCACCCACCCATTCCGTAACCTTCATGGCGTCCATTAGATGGATCCTACCATTCTTTCAGTGGTATCAGAGCCACAGGTTCGAATCTTGAACCAAAAGAAAATCAGATTTGAACCTACGCAGATGGACAGAATATGTTCTGCCAAGATTTGCGCAGATTGTTTTCTTTATTTCAAGAAACTATTTCTTGTTAAGGGTGATTGATCTGAAATTAATTTTGTTAAATCCAAAATTTATTTAGAACTGTTCTTTATTTATTTTGATTTAATGGACGATTCTTTAATCAAGAATGTAATTAATTAATAGAAATTGAATTTCTGTAATTTTTTTCATTTTCTTGATTAAAGAAGAAGGAAGAAGAAGGCAGCACTGGAGATTTGCAGATGGAGAAATCGCTTTCTGTGATTTGCAATTTGTGAAACTGCAACCCTAGTGATTAACCTCTGTTTTGCAGGTGGTGCGAATAGTCCATATTTGATTTGTGATTGTTTGAAATCGAATTTATTAATTTCAGATCTTTCAAGAATTAACTCTTGATTGAAAATCAGTTTCAGACAATTTCGGACTAGATTGGACCAAAACTGTTTGGACCGAATCTAGGGTTCGAAAGGGACTGTTTTTCAGTCCATCTTTCTCACACTTGTTTTTCCAAATCTGATGTTCATTTATAGGGGTTAATTCGGCCCACCTGTAAAGCCCAGTTTTAAAAGGTAAAAACTGCAAAAGCCCACTCTTGTGAGAAAAGCTGTATGGGCCGAATTGCTATTTGCGATTCAGCCCATACACCTAGTAGACATTAATTGTTAATGTTATGTTTTTAAATGGGCTGTTCAATGGGCATTCCAGTAGTTAATTAATTAGATCAATTCTTCCTTTACATGTGATGTTTGGATGTTTGATGTGCTGTGACCATGGGCCATAAGCACTTGGTCCATGATGACTCGTTAGTGGCTCTTGCGCACACCATGGCTGAATGCACATCATTGCCATGGGGTCCCTTGAGGTCATTGGATGACCCCTCTTTACTTGGTGGGCCCCACAACCCTGAAAAGGGATCCGTACGAAAACCCTAGCCGAATAAGGCCCACTAGAAATCTGACTTTATAAAAGTCAGTGGGAGCCACTCTGGTTTGACCTAAATTAGAACTAGGGCGTAATTTTGTTCCCTCCAGCAAATATGAGTGCATGTGATAGGGAGATCCATACGATGGACTCTTTAAAGGCCTTCTGTCGTTAGCATAATGATGGGTCCTTCAGTAATGAGGAAACGCACTATAAAATTGGGCTATCCATTTGTTGTTGGGTCTGTCAGAGTGTTTCATAAGATGATAGGGGCATCATAGACCGATGTGGGAGAGGCTTCACCAGAAAATGGGAACTCTCTCACGGTACCTTGGTATAACCTGAATATAATGGGTGACCACTCACTGGACAGAAAGGTTTACTTGAAAATGGCTCGGAACATTGTCTAACAGAGGCCAAAGGGAAACTCATAGGATGAGTGGAAATGATCCATCACAGAAAGGTGGTGGGATTATGCACGTGAAACAGTTGGCCTCATGCACCCTATGTGATTTCCCACATTTTCAGAGATATTTTGTCGTCTCCGTCACTGAGATTCGAGGGAAATCTCACAGATGAACAAATGGGAATGGAACATAGATTAAAAACCATATCTATGTAGGTAACATGAATCAAACTAAGGGTTGGACTAACGTTTTTGCTGTTTTATCAGAAAATGGAAAACAGTCAATTCACAAAGCTTCTAGATGATAACAACCTTAATGGCCCAAACTATGCCGACTGGTACAAAAATCTTATGCTGGTCCTAACTTCTGAAAAGTTAGATAAGGTGGTGAAAATTCCTGCCCCGGAGCGTCTGGGTGATAGGGCTTCTGAGGCCCGTAGGAGGGACTACCAAGATTGGGAGGATAAGAACTCCCTAGCCCGCTACTTTGTCATTGCCTCACTAGACAACTCAATACAGAGGAAATTCGATCAGATCGAACGAGCCAAGGACATATTGGACAGTCTAAAGACAATGTATGAAGAGCATAACCGTTCTACTCGACAGAAGGTCCTGAAACAGTTCATGACCGCACAGATGTCCAAAGGGCAGAAAGTTCATGACCATTGTCTTCGGATGATGGGCTACATTAACAAACTCGAATCTCTTGGATCCGGGCTAGATCTTGGCACGCAAGTGGATGCCATCCTGAATTCTTTACCCTCTCCTTCAATGCGTTCACAATGAAATACAACATGAACAAGCTGAATGTCAGCATCCAGGAACTCAGCAATATGTTGCAGAGGGTCGAGGATCTACTCAAGAAGGATGAGCCTGTGGTTATGCTTGTTGAAGCTAACAAATCGGGCAAGAAAAAGAGAAAGGCAAAGAAGCCCCAGAAGAAAGCTGCCAAGCCCAAGAAGCAAAAGAAGAACAAGGCATCTGATGTCTGTGTTAGACAGTTTTGTATGCCTTTAGCTTCAATCATTTTGATGTACTTTTGTTATTTAGTGGAAATAAATAAAGTGCATGTTTGATTCATGTTGTTTGGTTTAATTCTGTGTAAAACCCTTAAACTGGACATTTGTAGAGACTCATGTTAGTTTTAAATGTTCACAGCCGTTGGATAAGTCTAGGGAGATTTATCCTACCAAGGCTGATACTGGTGTGCCACCAAGTGTTGGGATGGCCTGTCTCAGCCATCAGGGTAAGACCCGAGGCACATACAGCATGGGATTACTTGAATCCTTGAACCGGACCAGATTTCCAGTCTTGCCCTGGACCTTGGAGATAGATGGGCAAAACTGGAAAGTTACACCTGACCCCTAGACTCGATTATGACACTTCACTAGGTGCTGGATCAGGCTGCCTTTGATATGCCAATCAGTGAGATCCTTAGTGGGGATCAAAACCTGGGTATGTTGGGGCAGTTTGAGAATTCATTTGAGTGGGTGGTCATAGTGATAGAATCAGCCACTTTGTCGGACAAAGGGTAATGATCGGGAATGCACTCTCTCTGATGGAAACCAAACTGCCGGCAGTTGATTTCAATCGTTAGAATTTTGTTTTTGCAAAATTAATATATTTACATATATATGTACGGTTTCAAAATGTTTGCAAATGGTTTTAATTCCCGGGATCCATGTGAGAGGAGAGTGCGGCACTGTTCCTTGCAGCCGAGGGAGAGGTCCTCTCTTGTCGGGCAGTGCTTGATCATTAAGGGCTGAGAGGTTAAGTGTAAGACCATTTAGGATAATACCTGATGGGCTAATCTAGCACCTGCCCACAGTCCCTGGGTTTTTATAAGATGGCTTGGCCCAGGGACCACTTAATGTAAGTGTTGGGCCCATAGGGTTCATACGATGGACTCAAGGGGTTCATTGAGATTTTCAGTGAATTTGGCTGGGCCTTGTATTAAAGGCTGGGCCGAACCCATGTGGCTGGTGTGTAGATCAATGCTTGGGTCCCACGCCATACAAAGAAGCCCAACTGGGCAGCAGATTGGAAACTAATTAAACACTGAATACTTAATGGGCCAAAAGCCCATTTCGAAGTGGGCTGATATGATCACCCATCAATGGGGCGAATTTGAGATTGAAGTTAGCAAAAAGGATTGGGATCTTAGCCTTATCCACTATTAGAGACCAAATTCAAATCAGATTTGAATCTGGTAACCTCCTGATAAGATCAGGAGTAAGCTAACTCTATCTGGGAAAGGGATTAAGATTATCCCCTATCCAAATACTGATTTGGATTGGGATAACTCCTAATTAGGAGATTTCTTAATCAAGAAGAAAAGAGAGGGGATTTTCGAATGAACCAAGAGAGGGAAATCAGATTTCGATCCAAGAGGTTCTGGTAAGCAAGAAAGGTTCCTGCGAATTGAGATTAGATCTCATTCTCTCCAGAAAAGAAAACAGTTCAGCCTTTTCGTTTCTGGAAATCTCCTCCTGTCGCCGCCATCTGCATTGTTGCAAGATTTGATCTTTGCAGAAAAGAAAGTCAAGAAACCAGTTCTTGACATCAGTCTTGCAAGAAAGACTGAAAGAATTCAGTGTTTAGTACATCCAGGGGATTCTTGTGAAGGATCCAGTGTGTAGGACGCACCCTGCTGGTTCTGTTCCATCCACAGCTGTGTCATCTTCAGCAGGGACAGATCTTGGAGCATTCTTTGGGCGTGAACACCAACTTTGGGAGATACTGCTTCTCCGGATCAGGTATAATCCTCCCACTTATCTTTTGGTACAGATCTGGTTTGATTAGGGTTCAAGTAGATCCTTGAATATTGTATTCTAAATTCAGGGAATATGATTCCCAGTTGGGAGAAGGTAGGAAATTTTTGAAATTCGCCCCACCTATTCCGCAACCTTCATGGCGTCCATTAGATGGATCCTACCATTCTTTCAGTGGTATCAGAGCCACAGGTTCGAATCTTGAACCAAAAGAAAATCAGATCTGACCCTGCGCAGATGGATAGAAGGTGTTCTTTCAAGATTTGCGCAGATTGTTTTCTTTTTTTCAAGAAACTGTTTCTTGTTAAGGGCGATTGATCTGAAATTAATTTCTATTAAATCCAAAATTTATTTGGAATTGTTCTTTATTTATTTTGATTTAATGGACTGTTCAAACCTGGAGATCGCAGTGCAGTTTTAGCGCAGATGGTCTGCGCACCCTTTTTCTTTTCTATTTATTTATTTCATTCAATTCGGTCTGTAAATAATTTTTTTTATTTTTTAGACTGAATGTATAGGATTTGATCAAGAATTTAATTAATAGAAATAGGATTTCTGTTATTTTTCTTGATTAAAGAAGATGGAAGAAGATGGCGGCGCTGGAGATTTGCAGATGGAGAAATCATTTTCTGCGATTTGCAGTTTATGAAACTGCAACCCTTGTGATTAACCTCTGTTTTGCAGGTGGTGCGAACAGTCCATAATTGTTTTGTGTTTGCTAGAAATCAAAACTATTAATTTCAGATCATTCAATAATTAATTCTTGAATTGAAAATCAGTTTTGCACCATTTCGGACTAGATTGGACCAAAACTGTTTGGACCGAATCTGGGTTTCGAAAGGGGCTGTTCTCAGTCCAATTGTCTCACACTTTTGTTCCAAATCTGATGTTCAATTACAGGGATTAATTCGGCCCACCTGTAAAGCCCAGTTTTAAAGGGTTAAAACTGCAAAAAGCCCATTATTGTGAGATAAGTTGTATGGGCCGAACTGCTATCTGCGATTCAGCCCATACACCTAGTGGACATTAATCGTTAATGACTTGGTTTTTAAATGGGCCGTTGAATGGGCTTTACAGCAATTAATTGATTGGATCAATTCCTCCTTTACATGTGATGTTTGGATGTTTGATGTGCTGCGACCATGGGCCATAAGTACTTGGCCCGTGATGACTCGTTAGTGGCTCTTGCGCACACCATGGCTGAATGCACATCATTGCCATGGTGTCCCTGAAGGTCATTGGATGACCCCCTCTTTGCCTGGTGGGCCCCACAACCCTGAAAAGGGATGCGTACGGAACCCCTAGCCGATGAAGGCCCACCAGAAATCTGACTTTATGAAAGTCAGTGGGAGCCACTTTGGTTTGACCTAAATTAGAACTAGGCCGTAATTTTGTTCCCTCCAGCAAATATGAATGCAAGTGATAGGGAGATCCATATGATGGACTCTCTAAAGGCCTTCCGTCATTAGCACAATGATGGGTCCATCAGTAATGAGGAAACGCACCATAAAATTGGGCTATCCATTTGCTGTTGGATCTGTTAGAGTGTTTCATAAGATGATAGGGGCGTAATAGACCGATGTGGGAGGGGCTTCACTAGAAAATGGGAACTCTCTCACGGTACCTTGGCGTAACCTGAATATGATGGGTGTGCACTCACTGACAGAAGGGTTTACCTGAAAACGGCTCTGAACCTTGTCTGACAGAGGCCAAAGGGAAACTCATTTGATGAGTGGATATGATCCGTCACAGAAAGGTGGTGGGGTTATGCAGCTGAAACAGTTGGCTTCACGCACCCCATGTGATTTCCCACATTTCCAGAGACATTTCGTCGCCTCCGTCACTGAGATAGGAGGGAAATCTCAGAGATGAACAAATGGGAATGGAACATAGATTAAAAGCCATATCTATGTAGGTAAACATGAATCAAACTAAGGTTGTGGACTAATGATTTTGCTGTTTTATCAGAAAATGGCAAACGGTCAATTTGCAAAGCTTCTAGACGATAACAAGCTTAAGGGCCCAAACTATGCCGACTGGTACAGAAATCTTATGCTGGTCCTAACTTCTGAAAAGTTAGACAAGGTAGTGAAAAATCCTGCCCCGGAACGTCCGGGTGATAGGGCTTCTGAGGCCCGTAGGAGGGACTACCAAGATTGGGAGGATAAGAACTCCCTAGCCCGCTGCTTTGTCATTGCCTCATTAGACAACTCAATACAGAGGCAGTTCGATCAGATCGAACTTGCCAAGGACATATTGGACAGTCTAAGGACAATGTATGAGGAGCAGAACCGTTCTACTCGACAGAAGGTCCTGAAATTGTTCATGACCGCGCAGATGACCAAAGGGCAGAAAGTTCATGACCATTGTCTTCGAATGATGGGATACATCAACGAACTTGAAGCTCTTGGATCCGGGCTAGATCTTGGCACGCAAGTGGATGCCATCCTAAATTCTTTGCCCTCTTCCTTCAATGCGTTCACTATGAACTACAATATGAATAAGCTGAATGTCAGCGTCCAGGAACTCAGCAATATGTTGCAGAGGGCCGAGGATTTACTCAAGAAGGATGAGCCTGTGGTTATGCTTGCTGAAGCTAACAAATCGGGCAAGAGAAAGAGAAAGGCAAAGAAGCCCCAAAAGAAGACTACCAAACCCAAGAAGCAGAAGAAGAACAAGGCATCTGATGTCTGTCACTTTTGCAAGCAGACCGGCCACTGGAAGAGGAACTGTCCTACCTACCTGGAATCTAAGAAAGGTAATATCGAAACTTGTGTCATAGAAACTAATATGTTAGTTACTTCTGTGTCCTGGTGTGTTGACTCCGAGGCTTCAACTCATGCGTGTAACTCACTGCAGGGGTTCAAAGTTAGTAGAAGGTTGAGTGAAGGTGAAGTGACACTGTTCTTGGGAACAACTGCAAGTGTTGCAGCTGCGGCAATAGGAACCGTAGAATTAGTTTTTAAAGAAGGAGTCCTTGTACTTAAAGATTGTCTTTATGTACAGAACTTGAGAAGGAATTTAATTTCTGTTTCAAAAATGTGTGCTGATGGATATACTGTTTACTTTAGTAATATGATTACTGTTAAACGGAATAATAAATTCATCGCATGCGGGGAGCTAGAGAACGGTCTCTATGTTCTGCATCCTTCTTTGGAAACTAACTTAACCGAAACTACGTCGGTCGAAAATCCCAAGAAAAGGACTCGTGATACAATAAATCCCACGTGCCTCTGGCATTACCGACTTGGCCACATCGGTGTCGACCGAATCACAAGACTGGTAAAGGATGGTCCTTTGGATTTTCTAGCCGTAGAAAATCTTCCCACTTGTGAACCTTGCCTCCAAGGTAAGATGACTAAGCGGCCATTTGACGGTAAGCCTGAAAGATGTGCAGGCACACTTGACCTAATACATACTGATGTATGTGGTCCCCTGAGTGTTAGGACACGGAATCAACACGTGTACTTCATCACCTTTACAGATGATTTTTCACGATTTGGTTACGTGTACCTAATGAGACATAAGTCTGAATCATTTGAAAAGTTCAAAGAGTTCAGACAGGAAGTCGAGAAACAGTTAGGGAGAGAAATTAAGGCCCTTCGATCAGATCGAGGTGGCGAGTATCTCTCTGACGAATTCAGGGACTACTTAAAGGCCAATGGGATAGTGTCACAACTAGCTCCTCCTGCTACACCTCAACTCAATGGTGTTTCAGAGAGGAGAAATAGGACCTTGTTGGACATGGTCCGGTCACTTCTCGTACGCTCAGAATTACCCACATCCTTTTGGGGATACGCATTAGGGACTGCTATCTACGTGCTGAATAGGGTTCCAACCAAATCAGTTCCGAAAACTCCATATGAGCTTTGGACCGGAAGGAAGCCAAGTGTGAGACACTTGAAGATTTGGGGTTGTCCTGCACACGTTAAAAGAACAAGTGCGGACAAGTTGGAATCTAAAACCAGCCGTTGCCTGTTTATAGGCTACCCAAAGGATTCGGTGGGTTATCTATTCTATGACCCAAGAGAGCAGAAAGTGTTCTGCAGTCGAAACGCCCGATTCTTAGAATCCGATTACATCCTGGACACCCATCGTCAGGGAATAGTTCTTGATGAGGAGAGCTCAGGAGCAGTGGGAGATGACCCACAAGTTCCAGGTAATGACCAACCTAGAAGGTCCACCCGGGTATCCAGACCACCAGTCCGATATGGTTATGACCAGGATAGTTACCTGGTGGAAGCCTTGACTAGTGAAGAGGATCCCGTGTCTTACGCGGAAGCTATGTTAGACATAGACTCCCAGAAGTGGGTGGAGGCCATGAGAGCCGAGATGGACTCAATGGAGACCAATGGAGTCTGGACTCTAGTGGATCCGCCCTCCGGGGTAAAAGCAATTGGTTGCAAATGGATCTACAAGAGGAAGAAGGGCCCCGATGGCAGGATTGAGACCTTTAAAGCTCGTTTGGTGGCGAAAGGGTATACTCAGAAAGAAGGCATCGACTATGAGGAAACCTTTTCACCGGTGGCCATGCTTAAATCCATTAGGATCCTGCTAGCTGTAGCAGCGTACCATGATTACGAGATTTGGCAAATGGATGTCAAAACAGCGTTCCTGAATGGAGATCTTAGTGAAGATATCTACATGCAGCAGCCGCAAGGCTTCATTGCTGCTGGTCAGGAACACATGGTATGTAAACTTAATAGATCCATATATGGACTTAAGCAGGCTTCTAGGAGTTGGAACATCCGTTTTGATTCTGCAGTCAAAACGTTTGACTTTGAGCAGAATCCGGATGAGCCCTGTGTTTACAGGAAATCCAGTGGGGATAAGATCACCTTTTTAGTCTTGTATGTGGAGGATATCCTACTCATTGGGAATGATGTAGGAATGTTGACTTCGGTCAAGGTATGGCTATCACAGCAGTTCTCCATGAAAGATCTTGGAGAAGCTTCATACATACTGGGTCTTCGACTCTATAGAGATAGATCGAAGAGGATAATTGGATTATCCCAGGCTGCTTACATTGACAAAATTGTCAAAAGATACAGCATGGAAAACTCCAAGAAAGGAAACGTTCCTTTCAGGCACGGAGTCACTCTCTCCAAGAAGATGTCTCCCAAGACTTCTGAGGAGATTGAGAGCATGAGAGACGTTCCCTATGCCTCAGCTGTGGGGAGCATCATGTATGCCATGTTGTGCACTCGCCCGGACATAGCTCAGGCGGTGAGTGTGGTAAGCAGATTCCAGGCAAACCCAGGACAGGAGCATTGGACTGCTGTGAAGAACATACTCAAATACCTTCGAAGGACGAAAGAGTTTTGTCTGGTATTCGATGGTAGTTCACTGCAAGTTCTAGGGTATACCGATGCCGATTTCCAGTCGGATCCAGATGATAGAAAGTCTACATCTGGGTATGTTTTCACGATAGGATCGTGTGCTGTTTGCTGGAAAAGCAGCAAACAGGGGTCCACTGCAGACTCCACAACCGAGGCCGAGTACATTGCCGCAAGTGAAGCTGCCAAGGAAGCCGTGTGGATGAAGAAATTCATACACGAATTGGGAGCGATTCCACCCAGCACATCACCCATCCCGTTGTTGTGTGACAACAATGGAGCGATCGCCCAGGCTAAAGAGCCTCGGGCCCACTCGAAGTCAAAGCACATCGAGAGGAAGTACCATGTACTGCGGGAGATCATTGGTAGAGGGGACGTCCTATTTCAAAAGGTAGCATCAGCAGATAATGTGGCAGACCCATTGACCAAGCCACTGACACAGAAGGTGTTTGAGAAACACGTGGAAAGTATGGGACTCCGGCTTGTACCAGATTGGACCTAAGTGCAAGTGGGAGCTGTTAGACAGTTTTGTATGCCCTTAGCTTCAATCATTTTGGTGTACTTTTGTTATTTAGTGGAAAAAAATAAAGTGCATGTTTGATTTATGTTGTTTGGTTTAATTCTGTGTAAAACCCTAAAACTGGACATTTGTAGAGACTCATGTTAGTTTTAAATGTTCACAGCCGTTGGATAAGTCTGGGGAGATTTATCCTGCCAAGGCTGATACTGGTGTGCCACCAAGTGTTGGGATGGCCTGTCTCAGCCATCAGGGTAAGACCCGAGGCACATACAGCATGGGATTACTTGAATCCTTGAACCGGACCAGATTTCCAGTCTTGCCCTGGACCTTGGAGATAGATGGGCAAAACTGGAAAGTTACACCTGACCCCTAGACTCGATTATGACACTTCACTAGGTGCTGGATCAGGCTGCCTTTGATATGCCAATCAGTGAGATCCTTAGTGGGGATCAAAACCTGGGTATGTTGGGGCAGTTTGAGAATTCATCTGAGTGGGTGGTCATAGTGACAGAATCAGCCACTTTGTCGGACAAAGGGTAATGATCGGGAATGCACTCTCTCTGATGGAAACCAAACTGCCGGCAGTTGATTTCAATCGTTAGAATTTTGTTTTTGCAAAATTAATATATTTACATATATATGTACGGTTTCAAAATGTTTGCAAATGGTTTTAATTCCCGGGATCCATGTGAGAGGAGAGTGCGGCACTGTTCCTTGCAGCCGAGGGAGAGGTCCTCTCTTGTCGGGCAGTGCTTGATCATTAAGGGCTGAGAGGTTAAGTGTAAGACCATTTAGGATAATACCTGATGGGCTAATCTTGCACCTGCCCACAGTCCCTGGGTTTTTATAAGATGGCTTGGCCCAGGGACCACTTAATGTAAGTGTTGGGCCCATAGGGTTCATACGATGGACTCAAGGGGTTCATTGAGATTTTCAGTGAATTTGGCTGGGCCTTGTATTAAAGGCTGGGCCGAACCCATGTGGCTGGTGTGTAGATCAATGCTTGGGTCCCACGCCATACAAAGAAGCCCAACTGGGCAGCAGATTGGAAACTAATTAAACACTGAATACTTAATGGGCCAAAAGCCCATTTCGAAGTGGGCTGATATGATCACCCATCAATGGGGCGAATTTGAGATTGAAGTTAGCAAAAAGGATTGGGCTCTTAGCCTTATCCACTATTAGAGACCAAATTCAAATCAGATTTGAATCTGGTAACCTCCTGATAAGATCAGGAGTAAGCTAACTCTATCTGGGAAAGGGATTAAGATTATCCCCTATCCAAATACTGATTTGGATTGGGATAACTCCTAATTAGGAGATTTCTTAATCAAGAAGAAAAGAGAGGAGATTTTCGAATGAACCAAGAGAGGGAAATCAGATTTCGATCCAAGAGGTTCTGGTAAGCAAGAAAGGTTCCTGCGAATTGAGATTAGATCTCATTCTCTCCAGAAAAGAAAACAGTTCAGCCTTTTCGTTTCTGGAAATCTCCTCCTGCCGCCGCCATCTGCATTGTTGCAAGATTTGATCTTTGCAGAAAAGAAAGTCAAGAAACCAGTTCTTGACATCAGTCTTGCAAGAAAGACTGAAAGAATTCAGTGTTTAGTACATCCAGGGGATTCTTGTGAAGGATCCAGTGTGTAGGACGCACCCTGCTGGTTCTGTTCCATCCACAGCTGTGTCATCTTCAGCAGGGACAGATCTTGGAGCATTCTTTGGGCGTGAACACCAACTTTGGGAGATACTGCTTCTCCGGATCAGGTATAATCCTCCCACTTATCTTTTGGTACAGATCTGGTTTGATTAGGGTTCAAGTAGATCCTTGAATATTGTATTCTAAATTCAGGGAATATGATTCCCAGTTGGGAGAAGGTAGGAAATTTTTGAAATTCGCCCCACCTATTCCGCAACCTTCATGGCGTCC
Organism: Nelumbo nucifera; assembly: GCF_055504915.1. Taxonomy (NCBI): domain Eukaryota; kingdom Viridiplantae; phylum Streptophyta; class Magnoliopsida; order Proteales; family Nelumbonaceae; genus Nelumbo; species Nelumbo nucifera. Next base: position 69,420,211 of record NC_142652.1, read on the forward strand.
ATTAGATGGATCCTACCATTCTTTCAGTCTGTCACTTCTACAAGCAAACCAGCCACTGGAAGAGGAACTGTCCTGCCTACCTTGAATCTAAGAAAGGTAACGTCGAAACTTGTGTCATAGAAACTAATATGTTAGTTACTTCTGTGTCCTGGTGTGTTAACTCACTGTAGGGGTTCAAATTTAGCAGAAGATTGAGTGAAGGTGAAGTGACACTATTCTTGGGAACAACTGCAAGTGTTGCAGCTGCGGCAAAAGGAACCGTAGAATTAGTATTTAGAGAAGGAGTGCTTGTACTTAAAGATTGTCTTTATGTACAAAACTTGAGAAGAAATTTAATTTCTGTTTCTAAACTATGTGCTGATGAATATACTGTTTATTTTAGTAATATTATTACTGTTAAAAGGAATAACAAATTCATCACATGTGGGGAACTAGAGAATGGTCTCTATGCTCTACATCCTTCTTTGGAAACTAACTTAACCGAAACTACGTCGGTCGAAATTCCCATGAAAAGGACTTGTGATACAGTAAATCCCACATGCCTCTGGCATTACCAACTTGGCCATATCGGTGTTGACGAATCACGAGGCTGGTAAAGGATGGTCCTTTGGATTTTCTTACCGTAGAAAATCTTCCCACTTGAGCCATGCCTCCAAGTTAAAATGACTAAGCGGCCATTTGATGGTAAGCCTAAAAGATCTACAGGCACACTTGACCCGATACATACTGATGTATGTGGTCCCCTGAGTATTAGGACACGGAATCAACACGTGTATTTCATCACCTTTAGAGATGATTTTTCATGATATGGTTACGTGTACCTAGTGAGACACAAGTCTGAATCCTTTGAAAAGTTCAAAGAGTTCAGACAGGAAGTCGAGAAACAGACAGGAACTCGAGGTGGCGAGTATCTCTCTGACGAATTCAGGGACTACTTAAAGGTTAACAAGAGAGTGTCACAACTAGCTCCTCTTGCTACACCTCAACTCAATGGGGTTTCAGAGAGGAGGAATAGGACCTTGTTGGACATGGTCCGGTCACTTCTAGTACGCTCAAAATTACCCACATCCTTTTGGGGATATGCATTAGAGACTGCTATCTACGTGCTGAATCGGGTTCCAACCAAATCGGTTCCGAAAACTCCATATGAACTATGGACCGGAAGGAAGCCAAGTGTAAGACACTTGAAGATTTGGGGTTGTCTTGCACACGTTAAAAGAACAAGTGCGAAAAAGTTGGAGTGTAAAACCAGTCGTTGCCTATTTATAAGCTACCAAAAAGATTCGGTGGGTTATCTATTCTATGACCCAAGTGAGCAGAAAGTATTCTGTAGTCGAAACGCCAAATTCTTAGAAACCGATTACATCCTGGACACCCATTGTCAGGAAATAGTCCTTGATGATGAGAGCTCAAGAGCAATGGGAGATGTCCTACATGTTCCAGGTAGTGACCAACCTAGAAGATCCACTCGGGTATCCAGACCACCAGTCCGATATGGTTATGACCAGGATAGTTACCTGGTGGAAGCCTTGACTAGTGAGGAGGATCCCGTAACTTACGCGGAAGCTATGTTAGAAATAGATTCCCAGAAGTGGGTGGAGGCCATGAGAGCTAAGATGGACTCGATGGAGACCAATGGGGTCTGGACTCTAGTAGATCCACCCTCCGGGGTAAAAGCAATTGGTTGCAAATGGATATACAAGAGGAAGAAGGGCCCTGATGGCAGGATTGAGACCTACAAAGCTCATATAGTGGCGAAAGGGTATACTCAGAAAGAAGGCATCGATTGTGAGGAAACCTTTTCGCCCGTGGCCATGGTTAAATCCATTAGGATCCTGCTAGCTGTAGCAGCATACCTTGACTATGAGATTTGGTAGATGGATGTCGAAACCGCGTTCCAGAATGGAGATCTTAGTGAAGACATCTACATGCAACAGCCGCAAGGCTTCATTGCGGCTAGTCAGGAACACATGGTATGTAAGCTTAATAGATCCATATATGGACATAAGCAGGCTTCTAGGAGTTGGAACATCCGTTTTGATTCTGCCGTCAAAACATTTGACTTTGAGCAGAATCCGGATGAGCCCTGTGTTTATAGGAAGTCCAGTGGGGATAAGATCACCTTCTTGGTGTTGTACGTGGATGATATCCTACTCATTGGGAATGATGTAGGAATGTTGACTTCAGTCAAGGAATGGATATCACAACAGTTCTCCATGAAAGATCTTGGAGAAGCTTCGTATATACTGGGTCTTCGACTCTATAGAGATAGATCGAAGCAGGATAATTGGATTATCCCAGGCTGCTTACATTGACAAATTTGTCAAAAGATACAGCATGGAGAACTCCAAGAAAGGAAAGGTTCCTTTCAGGCATGGAGTCACTCTCTCCAAGAAGATGTCTCCCAAGACTTCTAAGGAGATTGAGGGCATGAGAGACGTTCCCTATGCATCAGTCGTAGGGAGCATCATGTATGCCATGCTGTGCACTCGCCCGGACATTACTCAGGCGGTGAGTGTGGTAAGCAGATTCCAGGCAAACCCAGGGCAGGAGCATTGGACTGCTGTGAAGAACATACTCAAATTGTTAGACAGTTTTGTATGCCCTTACCTTAAATCCGATTTGATGTACTTTTGTTATTTAGAGGAAATAAATAAAGTGCATGTTTGATTCATGTTGTTTGGTTTAATTCTGTGTAAGACCCCAAAACTGGACACTTATAGAGACTCGTGTTAGTTTTAAATATTCACAGCCATTGGATAAGTCTAGGGAGATTTATCCAGCCAAGGCTGATACTGGTGGGCCACCAAGTGTTGGGATGGCCTGTCTCGGCCACCAGGGTAAGACCCAAGGCACATGCAGTATGGGATTACTCGAATCCTTGAACCGGACCAGATTTCCAGTATTGCCTTGGACCTTGGAGATAGATGGGCAACACTGGAAAGTTACACCTGACCCCTAGACTCGATTATGACACTTCACTAGGTGTCGGATCGGGCTGTCTTTGATATGCCAATCAGTGAGATCCTTAGACGGGGATCAAAACCTAGGTATGTTGGGATAGTATGAGAATTCATCTGAGTGGGTGATCATAGTGACAGGATTAGCCCCTTTGTCGGACGAAGGGTAAAGATCGGGAATGCACTCTCTCTAATGGAAACCAAACTGTCGGCAGTTGATTTCAATCGTTGGAATTTTGTTTTGCAAAATATATATATATATATGTATGTATGGTTTCGAAATGTTTGCAAATGGTTTTAATTCCTGGGATCCATGTTAGTGGAGAGTGCGGCACTATTCCTTGCAGCCGAGGGAGAGGTCCTCTCTTGTCGGGCAGTGCTTGATAATTAAGGGCTGAGAGGTTAAGTGTAAGACCATTTAGGATAATACCTGATGGGCTAATCTTGCACCTGCCCACAGTCCCTAGGCTTTTATAATATGACTTGGCCCAGGGACCACTTAATGTAAGTGTTGGGCCCATAGGGTTCATGTGATGGGCTCAGGGGTTCACTGAGTTTTTCAGTGAATTCGGCTGGGCCTTGTATTAAAGGTTGGGCCAAACCCATGTGGCTGGTGTGTAGATCAATGCTTGGGTCCCATGCCATACAAAGAAGCCCAACTAGGCAGCAGATTGGAAACTAGTTAAACACTGAACACTTAATGGGCCAAAAGCCCATTTCGAGCTAGGCTGATATGATCACCCATCTATGGGGCGAATCTGAGATTAATGTTAGTAAAAGGATTGGGCCTTTAACCTTATCCACTCCAGGAGACCAAATTCAAATTAGATTTGAATCTAGTAACCTCCTGATAAGATCAGGAATAAGGAAACTTAATCTGCAAATAGGATTAAGATAATCCCCTATCCAAATACTGAATTGGATTGGGATAACTTCTAATTATAAGGTTTCTTAATCAAGAAGAAAGGAGGAGAAACTCAAGAAAAATATATCATATTTCGAACCAAGGGTTTGTGGTGTAAGAAATTATCCTGCGAATTGAGATTAGATCTCATACAGACTCCAGAGAGAAGAGAAGCAGTTTAGCCATCTTCGTCCCAGGCGTTCTCCTCCAGCCGCCGCCATTTTCTCTTGCAAGATTTGATCTTTGCAGCAATAGGGAGTCAAGAAATCAGTTCTTGACATTATTCTTGCGAAAAAGACTGAGAAAGATTCAGTGTTCAGAGTTTCGAGAGGATTCTTGCGAAGGATCCAGTGTGTAGGACGCACCCTACTAGTTCCGTTCCATCCACAGCTGTGTCATCTTCAGCAGGAGCGGATCTTGGTTTCTTCTTTGGACGTGAACACCAAGTTTGGGAGATACTGTTTCTCCGGATCAGGTATAATCCTCCCTTTTTCCTTTTGGTTCAGATCTGGTTCAATTATGGTTCAAGTAGAATCCTTGAATATTGTATTCTAAATTTAGGGAATATGATTCCAAGTTGAAAGAAGGTAGGAAAATTTTTGAAATTCACCCACCCATTCTGCAACCTTATTGGCGTCCATTAGATGGATCCTACCATTCTTTCAGTGGTATCAGAGCCACAGGTTCGAATCTTGAACCAAAAGAAAATCAGATCTGACTTTGTGCAGATGGATAGAAGATGTTCTGCCAAGATTTGCGCAGATTGCTTCCTTTTTATTTCAAGAAACTGTTTCTTGTTATGGGCGATTGATCTAAAATTAATTTTTCTTAAATCCAAAATTTATTTAGAATTGTTCTTTATTTATTTTGATTTAATGGACTGTTCGAACCTGGAGATCGCAGTGCAGATTCGGCACAGATGGTCTGCGCACCCTTTTTCATTTATTTCATTCAATTTGATCTGTAAATAATTTTTTTTATTTTCTAGACTGAATGTATAGGATTTGATCAAGAATGTAATTAATTAATAGAAATAGGATTTCTGTTATTTATTTTCTTGATTAAAGAAGAAGGAAGAAGATGACGGCACTGGAGATTTGCAGATGGAGAAATCGCTTTCTACGATTTGTAGTTTGTGAAACTGCAACCCTAATGATTAACCTCTGTTTTGCAGGTGGTGCGAATAGTCCATAGTTGATTTGTGTTTGTTTAAAAATAAGATTATTAATTTCAGATCTTTCTTGAATTAATTCTTGAATTGAAAATCAGTTTTGGACCATTTCAGACTAGATTGGACCAAAACTGTTTGGACCGAATCTAGGGCGAAAGGGACTATTTTTCAGTCCATCTTTCTCACACTTGTTTTTCCAAATCTGATGTTCAATTATAGGGGTTAATTTGGCCCACCTGTAAAGCCCAATTTTAAAAGGTAAAAACTGCAAAAGCCCACTCTTGTGAGAAAAGCTGTATGGGCCGAACTGCTAACTGCGACTCAGCCCATACACCTAGTAGACATTAATTGTTAATGTTATGGATTTTAATGGGCTGTTTAGTGGGCTTTACAACAGTTAATTGATTGGATCAATTCTTCCTTTACATGTGGTGATTGGATGTTTGATGTGCTGCGACCATGGGCCATAAGCACTTGGCCCATGAAAACTCGTTACTAGCTCTTGCGCACACCATGGCTGAATGCACATCATTGCCATAGTGTCCCTTAAGGTCATTGGATGACCCCACCCTGCTTGGTGGGCCCCCACAACCCTGAAAAGGGATGCATACGGAACCCCTAGCCGATTAAGGCCCACCAGAAATCTGACTTTATGAAAGTCAGAGAGAGCCACTTTGGTTTGACCTAAAATTAGAACTAGGGCGTAATTTAGTTCCCTCCAGCAAATATGAATGCATGTGATAGGGAGATCCATATGATGGACTCTCTAAAGGCCTTCCATCGTTAGCACAATGATGGGTCCTTCAGTAATGAGGAAACGCACCATAAAATTGGGCTATCCATTTGCTGATGGATCTGTCAGAGTGTTTCATAAGATGATAGGGGCGTCATAGACCGATGTGGAAGGGGCTTCACCAGAAAATGGGAACACTCTCACGGTACCTTGGCGTAACCTGAATATGATGGGTAAGCACGCACTGGACAGAAAGGTTTACCTGAAAATGGCTCTGAACATTGTCTGACAGAGGCCAAAGGGAAACTCATTTGATGAGTGGATATGATCCGTCACAGAAAGGTGGTGGGGTTATGCAGCTGTAACAGTTGACTTCACGCACCCCATGTCATTTCCCACATTTCCAGAGACATTTCGTCGTCTCCGTCACTGAGATTCAAGGGAAATCTCACAGATGAACAAATGGGAATGGAACATAGATTAAAAACCATATCTATGTAAGTAACATGAATCAAACTAAGGGTTGGACTAACGTCTTTGTTGTTTTATCAGAAAATGGCAAACGGTCAATTCACAAAGCTTCTAGACGATAACAAACTTAAGGGCCAAACTATGCCGACTGGTACAGAAATCTTATGCTGGTCCTAACTTCCAAAAAGTTAGATAAGGTGGTGAAAAATCCTGCCCCGGACCGTCCGGGTGATAGGGCTTCTGAGGCCCGTAGGAGGGACTACCAAGATTGGGAGGATAAGAACTCCCTAGCCCGCTGCTTTGTCATTGCCTCACTACACAACTCAATACAGAGGCAGTTCGATCAGATCGAATTAGCCAAGGACATATTGGACAGTCTAAAGACAATGTATGAAGAGCAGAACCGTTTTACTCGACAGAAGGTCCTGAAATTGTTCATGACCGCGTAGATGTCCAAGGGGCAGAAAGTTCATGACCATTGTCTTCGGATGATGGGATACATTAACAAACTAGAAGCTCTTGGATCCGGGCTAGATCTTGGCATGCAAGTCGATGCCATCCTAAATACTTTGCCCTCTTCCTTCAATGCGTTCACAATGAACTACAACATGAATAAGCTGAATGTCCGCATCCAGGAACTCAGCAATATCTTGCAGAGGGCCGAGGATCTACTCAAGAAGGATGAGGCTGTGGTTATGCTTGCTGAAACTAACAAACCGGGCAAGAAAAAGAGAAAGACAAAGAAGCCCCAGAAGAAAACTGCAAAGCCTAAGAAGTAGAAGAAGAACAAGGCATCTGATGTCTGTCACTTCTGCAAGCAGATGGGCCCCTGGAAGAGGAATTGTCCTACCTACCTAGAATCTAAGAAAGGTAACATTAAAACTTGTGTCATAGAAACTAATATGTTAGTCACTTCTATGTCCTGGTGTGTTGACTCCGGGGCTTCAACTCATGCGTGTAACTCACTGCAGGGGTTCAAAGTTAGCAAAAGATTGAATGAAGGCGATGTGACACTATTCTTGGGAACGACTGCAAGTGTTGCAGCTGCGGCGATAGGAACCATAGAATTAGTTTTTAGAGAAGGAGTACTTGTACTTAAAGATTGTCTTTATGTATAGAACTTGAGAAGAAATTTAATTTCTATTTCTAAACTGTGTGCTGATGGATATACTGTTTAATTTAGTAACATGATTACTATTAAACGGAATAACAAATCCATCGCATGCGGGGAACTAGAAAATGGTCTCTATGTTCTACATCCTTCTCTGGAAACTAACTTAACCAAAACTACGTCGGTCAAAAATCCCAAGAAAAGGAATCGTGATACAGTAAATCCCACGTGCCTCTGGCATTACCAACTTGGCCATATCGGTGTTGACCGAATCACAAGGCTGGTAAAGGATGGTCCTTTGGATTTTCTAACCATAGAAAATCTTCCCACTTGTGAGCGTTGCCTTCAAGGTAAGATGACTAAGCGGCCATTTGACGGTAAGCCTGAAAGATCTACAGGCACACATGACCTAATACATACTGATGTATGTGGTCCACTGAGTGGTAGGACACGAAATCAACACATGTATTTCATCTCCTTTACTGATGATTTTTCACGATATGGTTACGTGTACCTAATGAGACACAGGTCTGAATCGTTTGAAAAGTTCAAAGAGTTCAGACAGGAAGTCGAGAAATAGTTAGAGAGAGAAGTTAAGGCCCTTCGATCGGATCGAGGTGGGGAGTATCTCTCTAACGAATTCAGGGACTACTTGAAGGACAATGGGATAGTGTCACAACTAGCTCCTCCTCCTACACCTCAACTCAATGGTGTTTCAATAAGGAGGAATAGGACCTTGTTGGACATGGTCCAGTCACTTCTCGTATGCTCAGAATTACCCACATCCTTTTGGGGATACGCAATAGAGACTGCTATCAACGTGCTGAATCGGGTTCCAACCAAATCAGTTCCGAAAACTCCATATGAACTTTGGACCGGAAGGAAGCCAAGTGTAAGACACTTGAACATTTGGGGTTATCATGTACACATTAAAAGAACAAGTGCGGACAAGTTGGAATCAAAAACCAGCCGTTGCCTATTTATAGGCTACCCAAACGATTCGGTGGGTTATCTATTCTATGACCCAAGTGAGCAGAAAGTGTTCTATAATCGAAACGCCTAATTCTTAGAAACCGAATACATCCTGGACACCCATCGTCAGGAAATAGTTCTTGATGAGGAGAGCTCAGGAGCAGTGGAAGATGTCCCACAGGTTCCAAGTAGTGACCAACCTAGAAGGTCCACCCGGGTATCCAGATCACCAGTCCGATATGGTTATGACCCGGATAGTTACTTGGAAGAAGCCTTGACTAGTGAGGAGGATCCCGTAACTTACGCGGAGGCTATGTTAGACATAGATTCCCAGAAGTGGGTGGAGGCCTAGAGAGCTGAGATGGACTCGATGGAGACCAATGGAGTCTGGACGCTAGTAGATCTGTCCTCCGGGGTAAAAGCAATTGGTTGCAAATGGATCTACAAGAGGAAGAAGGAACCCGATGGCAGGATTGAGACCTACAAAGCTCGTTTGGTGGCGAAAGGGTATACTCAGAAAGAAGGCATCGATTATGAGGAAACCTTTGTTAGACAGTTTTGTATGCCCTTAGCTTCAATCATTTTGATGTACTTTTGTTATTTAGTGGAAATAAATAAAGTGCATGTTTGATTCACGTTGTTTGGTTTAATTCTGTGTAAAACCCTAAAACTGGACATTTGTAGAGACTCATGTTAGTTTTAAATGTTCACAGCCGTTGGATAAGTCTGGGGAGATTTATCCTGTCAAGGCTGATACTGGTGTGCCACCAAGTGTTGGGATGGCCTGTCTCAGCCATCAGGGTAAGACCCGAGGCACATACAGCATGGGATTACTTGAATCCTTGAACCGGACCAGATTTCCAGTCTTGCCCTGGACCTTGGAGATAGATGGGCAAAACTGGAAAGTTACACCTGACCCCTAGACTCGATTATGACACTTCACTAGGTGCTGGATCAGGCTGCCTTTGATATGCCAATCAGTGAGATCCTTAGTGGGGATCAAAACCTGGGTATGTTGGGGCAGTTTGAGAATTCATCTGAGTGGGTGGTCATAGTGACAGAATCGGCCACTTTGTCGGACAAAGGGTAATGATCGGGAATATACTCTCTCTGATGGAAACCAAACTGCCGGCAGTTGATTTCAATCGTTGGAATTTTGTTTTTGCAAAATTAATATATTTACATATATATGTACGGTTTCAAAATGTTTGCAAATGGTTTTAATTCCCGGGATCCATGTGAGAGGAGAGTGCGGCACTGTTCCTTGCAGCCGAGGGAGAGGTCCTCTCTTGTCGGGCAGTGCTTGATCATTAAGGGCTGAGAGGTTAAGTGTAAGACCATTTATGATAATACCTGATGGGCTAATCTTGCACCTGCCCACAGTCCCTGGGTTTTTATAAGATGGCTTGGCCCAGGGACCACTTAATGTAAGTGTTGGGCCCATAGGGTTCATACGATGGACTCAAGGGGTTCATTGAGATTTTCAGTGAATTTGGCTGGGCCTTGTATTAAAGGCTGGGCCGAACCCATGTGGCTGGTGTGTAGATCAATGCTTGGGTCCCACGCCATACAAAGAAGCCCAACTGGGCAGCAGATTGGAAACTAATTAAACACTGAATACTTAATGGGCCAAAAGCCCATTTCGAAGTGGGCTGATATGATCACCCATCAATGGGGCGAATTTGAGATAGAAGTTAGCAAAAAGGATTGGGCTCTTAGCCTTATCCACTCTTAGAGACCAAATTCAAATCAGATTTGAATCTGGTAACCTCCTGATAAGATCAGGAGTAAGCTAACTCTATCTGGGAAAGGGATTAAGATTATCCCCTATCCAAATACTGATTTGGATTGGGATAACTCCTAATTAGGAGATTTCTTAATCAAGAAGAAAAGAGAGGAGATTTCGAATGAACCAAGAGAGAGAAATAAGATTTCGATCCAAGAGGTTCTGGTAAGCAAGAAAGGTTCCTGCGAATTGAGATTTGATCTCATTCTCTCCAGAAAAGAAAACAGTTCAGCCTTTTCGTCTCTGGACATCTCCTCCTGCCGCCGCCATCTGCATTGTTGCAAGATTTGATCTTTGCAGAAAAGAAAGTCAAGAAACCAGTTCTTGACATCAGTCTTGCAAGAAAGACTGAAAGAATTCAGTGTTTAGTACATCCAGGGGATTCTTGTGAAGGATCCAGTGTGTAGGACGCACCCTGCTGGTTCTGTTCCATCCACAGCTGTGTCATCTTCAGCAGGGACAGATCTTGGAGCATTCTTTGGGCGTGAACACCAACTTTGGGAGATACTGCTTCTCCGGATCAGGTATAATCCTCCCATTTATCTTTTGGTACAGATCTGGTTTGATTAGGGTTCAAATAGATCCTTGAATATTGTATTCTAAATTCAGGGAATATGATTCCCAGTTGGGAGAAGGTAGGAAATTTTTGAAATTCGCCCTACCCATTCCGCAACCTTTATGGCATCCATTAGATGGATCCTACCATTCTTTCAACCTTTTCGCCCGTGGCCATGCTTAAATCCATTAGGATCCTGCTAGCTGTAGCAGCGTACCATGACTACGAGATTTGGCAGATGGATGTCAATACTGCGTTCCTGAATGGAGATCTTAGCGAAGATATCTACATGTAGAAGCCGCAAGGCTTCATTGCTGCTGGTCAGGAACACATGGTATGTAAACTTAATAGATCCATATTTGGACTTAAGCAGGCTTCTAGGAGTTGGAACCTCTGCTTTGATTCAGTTGTCAAGACATTTGAGTTTGAGCAAAATCCGGATGAGCCCTGTGTTTACAAGAAATCCAGTGGAGATAAGATCATATTTTTGGTGTTGTACGTGGACGATATCCTACTCATTGGGAATGATGAAGGAATGTTGACTTCGGTCAAGGTATGGCTATCACAGCAGTTCTCCATGAAAGATCTTGGAGAAGCTTCATATATACTGGGTCTTCGACTCTATAGAGATAGATCGAAGCGGATAATTGGATTATCCCAGGCTGCTTACATTGACAAAATTGTCAAAAGATACAGCATGGAGAACTCCAAGGAAGGAAATGTTCCTTTCAGGCACGGAGTCACTCTCTCCAAGAAGATGTCTCCCAAGACTTCTAAGGAGATTGAGGGCAGGAGAGGCGTTCCCTATGCCTCAGCCGTAGGGAACATCATGTATGCCATGCTGTGCACTCGTCCGGACATTCCTCAGGCGGTGAGTGTGGTAAGAAGATTCCAGGCCAACCCAGGGCAGGAACATTGGACTGCTGTGAAGAACATACTTAAATACATTCGAAGGACAAAAGAGTTTTGTCTGGTATTCGATGGTAGTTCACTACAAGTTCTAGGGTATACCGATGCCGATTTCCTGTCGGATCCAGATGATAGAAAGTCTACATCTGGGTATGTTTTCACGATAGGATCGTGTGCTGTTTGCTGGAAAAACAGCAAACAGGGGTCCACTGCAGATTCCACAACCGAGGCCGAGTACATTGCCGCAAGTGAAGCTGCCAAGGAAGCCGTGTAAATGAAGAAATTCATACGCGAATTGGGAGTGATTCCGTCCAGCACATCACCCATCCCGTTGTTGTGTGACAACAATGGAGCGATCGCCCAGGCTAAAGAGCCTCGGGCCAACTCGAAGTCAAAGCACATCGAGAGGAAGTACCATGTACTACGGGAGATCATTGGTAGAGGGGACGTCCTAATTTAGAAGGTAGCATCCGCGGATAATGTGGCAGACCCATTGACTAAGCCACTGACACAGAAGGTATTAGAAAAACACGTGGAAAGTATGGGACTCCGGCTTGTACCAGATTGGACCTAAGTGCAAGTGGGAGCTGTTAGACAGTTTTGTATGCCCTTAGCTTCAATCCGATTTGATGTACTTTTGTTATTTAGTGGAAATAAACAAGGTGCATGTTTGATTCATGTTGTTTGGTTTATTCTGTGTATGACCCTAAAACTGGACACTTATAGAGACTAGTGTTAGTTTAAAATGTTCACAGCCATTGGATAAGTCTGGGGAGATTTATCCTTCCAAGGCTGATACTGGTGTGCCACCAAGTGTTGGGATGGCCTGTCTCGGCCACCAGGGTAAGACCCCTGGCACATGCAGTATGGGATAACTCGAATCCTTTAACCGGACCAGATTTCTAGTATTGCCCTGGACCATGGAGATAGATGGGCAAAACTGGAAAGTTACACCTGACCCCTAGACTCGATTATGACACTTCAGTAGGTGTCGGATGGGTTGTCTTTGATATGCCAATCAGTGAGATCCTTAGATGGGGATCAAAACCTGGGTATGTTGGAACAGTCTAAGAATTCATCTGAGTGGGTGATCATAGTGACAGGATCAGCCCTTTTGTCGGACGAAGGGTAATGATCGGGAATGCACTCTCTCTGATGGAAACCAAACTGCCGGCAATTGATTTCAATCGTTGGAATTTTGTTTTGCAAAATTAATATATTTATATATATATATGTACAGTTTCAAAATGTTTGCAAATGGTTTTAATTCCCAGGATCCGTGTGAGTGGAGAGTGCGGCACTGTTCCTTGCAGCTAAGGGAGAGGTCCTCTCTTGTCGGGCAGTGCTTGATCATTAAGGGCTGAGAGGTTAAGTGTAAGACCATTTAGCATAATACCTTATGGGCTAATCTTGTACCTGCCCACAGTCCCTGGGTTTTAATAAGATGGCTTGGCCCAGGGACCACATAATGTAAGTGTTGGGCCCATAGGGTCCATGTGATGGGCTCAGGGGTTCACCGAGTTTTTCAGTGAATTCGGCTGGGCCTTGTATTAAAGGCTGGGCCATTCCCATGTGGCTGGTGTGTAGATCAATGCTTGGGTCCCATGCCATACAAAGAAGCCCAACTGGGCAGCAGATTGGAAACTAGTTAAACACTGAACACTTAATGGGCCAAAAGCCCATTTCGAGCTGGGCTGATATGATCACCCATCTATGGGGCAAATCTGAGATTAATGTTAGTAATAGGATTGGGCCTTTAACCTTATCCACTCCAGGAGACCAAATTCAAAGTAGATTTGAATCTGGTAAACTCCAGATAAGATCAGGAGTAAGCTAACTTAATCTGCAGATAGGATTAAGATAATTCCCTATCCAAATACTTAATTGGATTGGGAAAACTCCTAATTAGGAGGTTTCTTAATCAAGAAGAAAGGAGGAAAAACTCAAGAGAAATATATCACATTTCGAACCAAGGATTTATGGTGTAAGAAATTATCCTGCGAATTGAGATTAGATCTCATACAGACTCTAGAGAGAAGAGAAGCAGTTCAGTCATCTTCATCCCCGGAGTTCTCCTCCAGCCACCGCCATTCCCTCTTGCAAGATTTGATCTTTGCAGCAATAGGGAGTCAAGAAATCAGTTCTTAACATTAGTCTTGCGAAATAGACTGAGAAAGATTCAGTGTTTAGAGTTTCGAGAGGACTGTTGCAAAGGATCCAGTGTGTAGGACGCACCCTGCTGGTTCCGTTCCATCCACAGCTGTGTCATCTTCAGCAGGAGCGGATCTTGGTTTCTTCTTTGGGCATGAACACCAACTTTGGGAGATACTGTTTCTCCGGATCAGGTATAATCCTCCCTTTTTCCTTTTGGTTCAGATCTAGTTCGATTATGGTTCAAGTAGAATCCTTGAATATTGTATTCTAAATTTAGGGAATATGATTCCTAGTTGGAAGAAGGTAGGAAAATTTTTGAAATTTGCCCACCCAATCCGCAACCTTATTGGCGTCCATTAGGTGGATCCTACAATTCTTTCACAAATGCCTTCGAAGGACAAAAGAGTTTCATCTGGTATTCGAGGGTGGTTCACTGCAAGTTCTAGGGTATACTGATGCCGATTTCTAGTCGGATCCAGATGATAGAAAGTCTACATCTGGATATGTTTTCACGATAAGATCACGTGTTGTTTGCTGGAAAAGCAGCAAACAGGGGTCTACTGCAGATTCCACAACCGAGGCCGAGTACATTGCCGCAAGTGAAGCTGCCAAGGAAGCCGTGTGGATGAAGAAATTCATACAAGAATTGGGAGTGATTCCGTCCAGCACATCACCCATCCCGTTGTTGTGTGACAACAATGGAGCGATCGCCCAGGCTAAAGAGCCTCGGGCCCACTCGAAGTCAAAGCACATCTTGAGGAAGTACCACGTACTATGGGAGATCGTTGGTAGAGGGGACGTCCTAATTCAGAAGGTAGCATCAGCGGATAATGTGGCAGACCCATTGACTAAGCCACTGACACAGAAGGTGTTTGAAAAACACGTGGAAAGTATGGGACTCCGGCTTGTACCAGATTGGACCTAAGTGCAAGTGGGAGCTGTTAGACAGTTTTGTATGCCCTTAGCTTCAATCCGATTTGATGTACTTTTGTTATTTAGTGGAAATAAATAAGGTGCATGTTTGATTCATGTTGTTTGGTTTAATTCTGTGTATGACCCTAAAACTGGATACTTATAGAGACTAGTGTTAGTTTAAAATGTTCACAGCCATTGGATAAGTCTGGGGAGATTTATCCTTCCAAGGCTGATACTGGTGTGCCACCAAGTGTTGGGATGGCCTGTCTCGGCCACCAGGGTAAGACCCCTGGCACATGCAGTATGGGATAACTCGAATCCTTTAACCGGACCAGATTTCTAGTATTGCCCTGGACCTTGGAGACAGATGGGCAAAAACTAGAAAGTTACACCTGACCCCTAAACTCGATTATGACACTTCACTAGGTGTCAGATCGGGTTGTCTTTGATATGCCAATCAGTGAGTTCCTTAGCGGGGATCAAAACCTGGGTATGTTGTGACAGTTTGAGAATTAATCTGAGTGGGTGATCATAGTGACAGGATCAGCCCCTTTGTCGGACAAAGGTAATGATCGGGAATGCACTCTCTCTGATGGAAATCAAACTGCCGGTAGTTGATTTCAATCGTTGGAATTTGGTTTTGCAAAATTAATATATATATATATATATATATATTTGTACGGTTTCAAAATGTTTGCAAATTGTTTTAATTCCCCGGATCCATGTGAGTAGAGAGTGCGGCACTATTCCTTGCAGCCGAGGGATAGGTCTTCTCTTGTCGGGCAGTGCTTGATCATTAAGGGCTGAGAGGTTAAGTGTAAGACCATTTAGGATAGTACCTGATGGGCTAATCTTGCACTGCCCACAGTCCCTGGGTTTTTATAAGATGGCTTGGCCCAGGGACCACTTAATGTAAGTGTTGGATCCATAGGGTCCATGTGATGGGCTCAGGGGTTTACTGAGCTTTTCAGTGAATTCGGCTGGACCTTGTAATAAAGGCTGGGCCGAACCGATGTGGCTGGTGTGTAGATCAATGCTTGGGTCCCACGCCATACAAAGAAGCCCAACTGGGCAGCAGATTGGAAACTAGTTAAGCACTAAACACTTAATGGGCCAAAAGCCCATTTTGAGCTGGACTGATATGATCACCCATTTATGGGGCGAATCTGGTATTGAAGTTAGCAAAAGGATTGGGCCTTTAACCTTATCCACTCTAGGAGACCAAATTCAAATTAGATTTGAATCTGGTAACCTCCTGATAAGATCAGGGGTAAGCTAACCTAATCTGCAGATAGGATTAAGATCGTCCCCTATCCAAATACTGATTTGGATTGGGATAACTCCTAATTAAGGGGTTTCATAATCAAGAAGAAAAGAGGAGAAACTCTAAGAGAAAAACAAGCAGATTTCGAACCTGGGGAATGTGTGCAAGAAATCATCCTACATATTGAGATCAGATCTCATACACATTCCAGAGAGAAGAGAAGCAATTCAGCCATCTTTGTCCCAGGAGTTCTCCTCCAGCCGCCGCCATTCTTTCTTACAAGATTCGATCTTTGAAGAAGAAAGAAATCAAGAAATTGTTTCTTGACATCAATTTTGTAGAAAGGACTGAAAAGATTTAGTGCTTAGAGTTTCCAGTGGATTCTTGCGAAGGATTCAGTGTGTAGTATGCACCCTATTGGTTCCGTTCCACATACAGCTGTGTCATCTTCAGCAGGAGCGGATCTTGGTATCCTCTTTGGGCGTGAACACCAACTTTGGGAGATACTGCATCTGTAGATCACGTATAATTCCTCCCATCCCTTTTGGTTCAGATCTGGTTCGATTATGGTTCAAGTAGGATCCTTGAATATTGTATTCTTAAATTTGGGAATATGATTCCCAATTGGAAGAAGGTAGGAAAGTTTTTGAAATTCGCCCACCCATTCCGCAACCTTCATGGCATCCATTAGATGGATCCTACCATTCTTTCAGGGGGACCTTCCTTAACAGCTCCTTATAACGCTCTGATGACTCATATAAAGATTCTCCATCTAGTTGGAAGAAAGTGGTGATGTAATTTCTCATCTTTGCTGTCTTGGATGGAGGAAGGTATTTGGAGAGGAATCGGCTAGCCATCTCATCCCAAGTGGCTATAGATCCGGCTGGTAATGAATTCAGCCAAGCCTTGGCCTTGTCTTTCAATGAAAATGGGAATAACCTCAGCCTAACAGCATCATCACTCACCCCATTGTGCTTGAAAGTGTCACAAATCTCCAAGAAATTGGATTTGTGAGAATTCGGATTTTCATGAGCCATGCCACCAAACTGAACTGTGTTTTGGATCATCTGAATTATGGGTGGTTTGATCTCAAAGTTATTAGCAACAATGGCTGGTCTTACAATGCTTGAAGCAGACCCAGTAAGGGTTGGTTTGGCATAGTCCATCATAGTCCTTGGTTCAGTCATCTCTTCAATTTCAGCTCTAACTTGTTTAGCAGCTCTAAGGCGGATGCGGAGGGTTCTTTTAATCTTCGGATCGTAAGGGACTTCCTCTGTTTCAGATCTGCTTGTCATAAACTGTAGAAGTCAAAGCAATAAAAAAGACTAATGTACACCAATCATAAATGTAAATAATCAAACAATCAGCCATCCTAATAAAGAAGTACTGTTAACCACTACTGTAGCAGCAATTTAGAAGGAAAAGACTGAATACTATCTAAAAAGAAAAGCTTCAAGCACAAGAACAATCAACAAGCTGAATATAGACAAATCTGAAATCTAATATACATGATTGGAATCAGAGAAGTACCCTCTCAAATCAAGAAAACTGCACCCTACCGAGCTGATATACAAGATTGGACAAGACTAAAAGCGTAATATATATATAGTCGGTCAGAAGAAAGAGGATTTCTGATCTCAGCCATGAACGTAAATGTGCACAGATCTGAACTGTACTATTTTCATTGAATATACATAACTAACAATCAGTACATTACCAAAATTACCAAATCATAACATACCAAATCAAAAAAAAAAAAAAAAAAACTACACTACCAAATTTTTAACAGCAACCTAAGACAAAGCCAATCGGCAAGAAGAATAGTCAGCAATCTTCAAAACACAGAAGCTAGCTAAAAGGAAATAAAAAACAGCCTATAGAATTCTATCAAATCAGAGAAATGACGTATAGAGTCAAGAAACTACCCTTTACCGCAACAAGAACAGCTATTTTTGTGTGTGCACAGATCTGATTTCTGATTTCAGCAATGAAGGTTAATGTGTACAGATCTGAACTACACTATTTTTATAGAGTATATAGAACAAAAATTCAGCTACACTACCAAGACTACAACAGCAACCAAAAACTAAGCAAATTAGCAATAGGAAAGAAAACTACTAAGTCAGAAATATATCAAGTCAGAAATCTATCAAATCATAAATGAAATCTATAATAGCAAGCTATAGACTTCTTCCTACAAAACACAGATCTGAAATCTACCAATTCAGCAAAGTACCTATAGAATCAAGAAGCTACACTCTATCGAAAACAAGAACAACAACCTAAACTAGATGCATTTGGCAAGGAGAAAGAAATCTGAAACTACTGAAACTAGCTACACTACTAAAACTAGAACAGCAAACTAATATAAAGGCAATTAACAATAAGCAAGAAAACTACTTCTATCAGCAAGGGAAGATACTCTATCTATAGATCTGAACCTAATATACAGAAGAAAAAAAATACAGATTAATAGTGGTTATGCACACTATCGAAGCAAGAATAGCACTACCGAAACAAGAACAACACCTTAAACTAAAAGCATTCGGCAAGAAGAAAGAAATCACCTAATTCAGTAATGTAGGTTAGTGTGTGCAGATCTGAACTGTAATGTATAGACTAAAGATCAGCTACACTACTGAACTAGAACAGCAACCTATGTTAGAGGCAATCGACTATAAGAAAGAAAATTACCTTAATCAGCAATAGAGGTTAATGCATACCAATCTGAACTACAATGTATAGAGTTAGAAATCAGATTAACAATGGCTAATAGTTCCTAATATTGCGGCAATAAGTCCCCGGTAACGGCACCAAAAACATGATGCGTATTTGCTACACTAGCAAATGCACTAGCCGCACAAGTAATAGAGTGATGAATAGAGTATTATTTCCCACGATGACTTATGTAACAACTACTAGTAGTATATCAGCCTACTATTATCTCATAAACCAAAATGTATGTCTACTTCAAAACTGAAATCCTAACTAACAACCTATCTCAAAGAAATTGGATCAAACACCTTGCATGCAAATTGAGAAGACAAGCTAACTATGCACAGAATTGATTTAGCAATTAGTTTCCTAGGTCATTTGAGTAGATTATAATTCAGCCTTGGTTTGGTGAAACCCCAAGGCAATGAACAGCCTCTCTCAAGCGCATGTTCAATCTATGCATGAGTGATGGTCCTTATATCTCTATCAAGGATCTAATCCTCATGCATGCATTAAGATCTAACAATTCTATGGCATTATTTTAGCTGAATGAACATCATTTTAGGTGAATGAACACCAACCGAATTGTGCAAGTTATCTCTAAACTCACACTCAATTCGGTTCTTGATTAGAAGATCCGAAATTCTAGAGTCTTTCTCAACACTCTAGAACGTCCAAGAATGAAGAACAATTCGACCAATTGTTATAAAATCAATTACAAAATCAAGATCTGAAGTTATAGATCTGAAATTACAAAACAGCAGTTCGGCTAGCAATTCTACAATCAAATTCCTAATCAAGAAACATCAAGATTGCATCTACTCTATCAAATTTACATAGAAAACTAATCACAGATCTGAAATTACAGAATTCATTCTTCAATTACAGCAAAAAAGAAAAATTAATGGAGAAATTACACATAATTCCTAGCTGAATTCGATTACCAAATGTGCAGAAATCAAGGAAGAGACAACCTAGATCTCCAATGGCTTCTTCTCCTTTCGAATTCAGCTTCTTCTTCTCTTGAAGTTGCTTGAATCTCCTTTCTTCTCCTCTCTTGCGCCTATCTCTCTTTTCTCCCTCCAAGAATTCGAACTCAAGGTTTGAATCTCCCCAAAGGGCTGAATTTCAAAATGTTTGAAACCCAAAGAAGAGGAATTTTCCCTCCAAGAAACCTCCTTAAATAGTTTTTCCTTCATCTCTCCAAGAATTCTAGAAGTTGCCGCCCCTAGCCTCTCTTGAACTTTCTAGAAGTTGCCGCCCCTAGCTTCTCTTGGGCTGCAATTTGGGTTGCTCTTGAGCTGCAAATGGACCTCCTCCTTGCTGGGCCGAATAGGCTCCCTTGGAAGGCTACGGCTAGGCTCTCTCTTTGGGCATCTCCCAAAGAGTGCAGTATAGGCTGCATGGGCCGAATGACCCTCTCTTGACCTCTCAGTTGGGCTGAATTACCTTCAATTTAGCTCACTTTTCCTTGTTTTATGTTTTCTTTCTCCAAAATCGGTTTCGCTTGATGATTTCCTAAAATAAAGTTAATTTGGGGTAAAAACTTACACAAACTAGCACAAAAACCATGCATACAACCTCATAAAATATGTGTAATTTGTGCACTCATTAGAACCTTTCTTGATCGCTCCTACAGGTGGAGAACGAACTGGCAATGCCAGCAGCAATAGAAGGAGGCAAGAGAAGAAAATGGCGTCAGTCTAACTGGAGTTGTCTTCTCTCTTGAATCTGTAATCTGATTGGGTGAATTAGGGCTCGCCCTCCTCCTCTATTTATAGCCTTAAAGAGAGGTTCTCCTAATCTTATTAGGAGTTTCTTAATCCAAATCTTGTATTTGGATCTGGACTCTCTTTAAGAGAAAAGGATAATCCCTTATCTTATCTACATATAAAGATCAGCCCTCCTAATCTGATTACGAGTTCCCCGATCCAAATCTCTATTTGGATCTGGACTCTCTGAGTGGATAGGGACAATCCCTTATCCCATATGCTGATCTAAATCCCAGAACCGCCTCTCTTTAATTAATCATATTAAACCAGTTCGATTTGGGCTTTAGGCCCATTAAGTCCATTTGCTCACTTATCCTCCAAACTGCTGCCCAGTTGGGTATCCATGTATGGCGTAGGACCCAAACATTGATCTACACATCAGCCACATGGGTTCAGCCCAGCCTCTGTTACAAGAACGGGTCGATTCACTACAGGAAACAGTGAACCCCTGAGTCCATCACCATGGGCTCTTAATGGGCCCAACATTTACACTAAATGGTCCCTGGGTCAAGCCACCTTATAAAAACCCAAGGACTGTGGGCAAATACAAGATTAGCCCATAATGTATTACCCTCAATGGTCTTACACTTAACCTCTCAGCCCATAATGATCAAACACGGCCCGACAAGAGAGAACCTCTCCCTCGACAACAAGAAACAGTGTTGCGCTCTCTACTCACATGGATCCCGAGAATTAATACATTTTGCAAACATTTTGAAACCATAATATATATATATATATGTATATCTCTATATAAACATATTTTGCAAATCAAATTTCAACGGATGAAATCGGCTGCCGGCAGCTTTGGTTTCCATCAGAGAGAGTGCATCCCCGATCATTCACTTTGTCCGACAAAGGGGCTGATCCTATCACTATGATTACCCACTCAGATGAATTCTCGGACTGTCCCAACATACCTAGGTTTTGACCCCCTCTAAGGATCTCACTGATTGGCATATCAAAGATAGCCCAATCCGACACCTAGTGCAATATCATAATCGAATCTAGGCGTTAGGTGTAACATTCCAGTTTTTCCCATCTATCTCCAAGGTCCAGGGCAATACTGGAATTCTGGTCCGGTTCAGGGTTTCAAAAAGCCTACACTGCATGTACCTCAGATCTCCCCCTGGCAGTTGAGACAAGCCACCCCAACTAACTTGGCGGCACATCAGTGTCAGCCTTGGTAGGATAAATCTCCCCAGATCTATCCAACGGTTGTGAAGATTCTAAACTAACACGAGTCTCATATGTGTCCAGTTTAAGGGTATTACAAAGAAACACATCGTAATAACATGAATCAAATATGTACTTTATTCACTTACATTAAATGTCATAAGGTATATCATTCTGATTGGAGATAAGGGCATAAACTGTCTAACAGATCCCACTTGCACTTAGGTCCAATGAGTCTCATGCCTTTCACGTGTTTCTCAAATATTTTTCTATGTCAATGGCTTAGTCAATGGGTCTGCTACATTTTCCACTGATGCTACCTTATGAATCAGGACTGTTAGACAGTTTTGTATGCCCTTAGCCCCAATCAGTTAGATGTACTTATGACTTTGATTGTAAATGAATAAAGTACATATTTGATTCATGTTCCTGTGGTGTGTTTCTATGTTATACCCCTAAATTGGACACTTATGAAACTTGTGTTGGTTTAGAACGTTCACAGCCAGTGGGTCGGTGTGGGGAGACCTACCCTGATAAGGTTAACACTGATGTGCCACCCAGTCGATTGGAGTGGCCTGTCTCTGCCACCAGGGTGAGACCCGAGGTACATGCAGTGTAGGATTAATTGAATCTTTGAACCAGAGCAGATTTCCAATATTGCCCTGGACCTTGGAGACTGATGGGTAAAACAAGAAAGTTACACCCAACCCCTAGACTCGATTATGATACTACACTAGGTGTCGGATTGAGCTGTCTTTGATATGCCAATCAGTGAGATCCTTAGTGGGGGTCAAAACCTGGGTATGTTGGGACAGTCTAATAATTCATCTGAGTGGGTGATCATAGTGAAAGGATCAGCCCCTTTGTCGGACAAAGGTAATGATCGGGGATGCACTCTCTCTAATGGAAACCAAGACTGCTGGCAGCCGATTTCAATCGTTGAGATTTGTTTTGCAAAATATATTTTATATGAGATATAAAAGTATATATATTACGGTTTCTAAATGTTTGCAAAAGGTTTTAAATCCCGGGATCCATGTGAGTAGAGAGTGCAGCATTGTTCCTTGCAGCCGAGGGAGAGGTCCTCTCTTGTCGGGCAGTGTTTGATCATTGTGGGCTGAGAGGTTAACTGTAAAGCCATTGAGGGTAATACCTGATTGGCAAATCTTGCATCTGCCCACAGTCCCTGGGTGTTATAAGGTGGCTTGGCCCAGGGTCCACTTAGTGTAAGTGTTGGGCCCATAGAGCCCATGTGATGGGTTTCAAGGGGTGCACTGTCCATAATAGTGTATTCGGCCAGGCCTTGTAACAAAGGCTGGGCTGAACCCATGTGGATGATGTGTAGATCAATGTTTGGGTCCCACGCCATACAAGGAAGCCCAACTGGGCTGCAGTTTGGAAGGCTAAGTGAGCACATAACCTTATTGGGCTTAATGCTCATTTCGAACTGGGCTGATTTGATCAGATAAATACGGGGCGAATTCTGAGATTAGATTAGTAGATAGGGTTGGGTCTTAACCCTATCCACTCAGAGAGTCCAGATCTGAATGTGATTCAGATCTGGAAACCTCCTAATAGGATTAGGAGGGAGTTGATCTAATCTGTAGATAAGATAAGGGTTTACCCTTATCACTTAAAGGGAATTCTGATCCAAAAATGATTTGGATCAGCAACTCCTAATGGGATTAGGAGTTGATCCCTTTAAGCTTATAAAAGGAGGAGGGGACGGCATCCTTAAGAAGACATTCATATTCACATCCTCTTCAGAGCTGAAATCACAGAAGAGAGAATTCAGCATCACTGCGCTAAATTCTTTCTTGCCACCTCCTTCCTGTCGCCACCATATCTGCCAGTTCAATCTTCTATTCTCAGTGGGGTGATCAATATTGGATCTTGATATCAGTCCTTTGTGAAGGGGCAGATTGGAAGTAGTGCTCACGTGTCATCCAGCTGATTCTTGCGAAGGATCTGGTTCTTTTGAAGAACGCTGCTGATTCTGCTCCATCCTGCACTGCGCCATCTTCAATGGGAGCAGTTTTTGGTTCCTTCCTTGGGCGTGAACACCTCCATTGGGAGATACTATTTCTCTGTATCAGGTATATCCCTCTCCTATTGCTTTTGTTCAGATCTGGTTTGGTTCTTGGTTCAACATTGATCCTTGAAAAATATGATTTTTCTAAAATAGGGAATACGATTCTCAGTAGGATGGAGAAAAATTTTTGAAATTCGCCCATTCTATTCCACATGATTTGGGCGTCCATACGATGGATATCTCATCCCTTCAAGGATGTCCCCTCTTTCAACTATCTCCCGCAGTACGTGGTACTTCCTCTCGAAGTGCTTTGACGTCGAGTGGGCTCGTGGCTCCTTAGTCTGAGCGATAGCTCTAGTGTTGTCACACAATAGTGGAATGGGTGATGTGCTGGATGGAACTACTCCCAATTCATGAATGAACTTCTTCATCCATATGGCTTCTTTTGCAGCTTCACTTGCGGCAATGTATTCAGCTTCGGTTGTGGAATCTGCCGTGGACCCCTATTTGCTGCTTTTCCAGCAAATAGCACACGATCCTATCGTGAAAACATACCCAGATGTAGACTTTCTATCATCTGGATCTGACTGGAAGTCGGCATCCGTATACCCTTGGATCTGTAGTGAACTACCATCGAATAACGGACAAAACTCTTTTGTCCTTTGGAGGTACTTGAGTATGTTTTTCACAGCAGTCCAATGCTCCTACCCTGTGTTGGCCTGGAATCTGCTTACTACACTTACTGGCTGAGTGATGACAAGATGAGTGCACAGCATGGCAAACATGATACTATTAGACAGTTGTATAACCTTAGCTCCAATCGGAATGATGTGCAATATGACATTTAGTGTAAATGAATAAAGTACATTTTTTATTCATGTTCTTGTGGTGTAATTCTATGTAATACCCTAAAACTGGACACTTATGAGACTCGTGTTAGTTAAGAATGTTCGCAGCTATTGGATAAGTCTGGGGAGATTTATCCTGACAAAGCTGACACTGGTGTGCTGCCAAATGTTGGGGTGGCCTGTCTCAACCGCCAGGTTAAGATCCGAGGCACATGCAACGTAGGTTTACTAGAAACCCTGAACCGGATCAGATTTCCAATATTGCCCTGGACCTTGGAGATTGGTGGGCAAAACTGGAAAGCTACACCTGACCCCTAAACTCGATTATGATACTGCACTAGGTGTTGGATTGGGATGTCTTTGATATGCCAATCAGTGAGATCCGAAGAGGGGGTCAAAACCTAGGTATGTTGGGACAGTCTGAGAATTCATCTGAGTGGATGATCATAGTGACAGGATCAGCCCCTTTGTCCAACAAAGGTAATGACCAGGGATGCACTCTCACTGATGGAAACCAAACTGCAGGCAGTTGATTTCAACCGTTGAAATTTGTTTTGAAAAATATATTTATATACGGATATACATATATGTTATGGTTTCAAAATGTTTGCAAAAGGTTTTAATTCCCGGGATCCATGTGAGTAGAAAGTGTAGCATTGTTCCTTGCAGCCGAGGGAGAGGTCCTCTCTTATCGGGCAGTGTTTGATTATTATGGGCTGAGATGTTAAGTGTATGACCATTGAGGGTAATACTTGATGGGCTAATCTTGCATCTGCCCACAGTCTCTGGGTTTTTATAAGGTGGCTTGGCCCAGGGACCACTTAGTGTAAGTGTTGGGCCCATTAGGAGCCCATGTGATGGGCTCAGGGGGTGCACTGTCCATAACAGTGTATTCGTCCAGGCCTTGTAACAAAGGTTGGGCTGAACCCATGTGGCTGATGTGTAGATCAATGTTTGGGTCCCACACCATACAAAGAAGCCCAACTAGGCAGCAGTTTGGAAGCATAATGAGCACGAAGACTTCATGGGCCTAAAGCCTATTTTGCCCAACCTACCTACAGGGTTCGGCCATCCATATGATGGATCTCTCACTCCTTCAGAGGTATCAGAGGCAGGTTCAATTCTTGAACCGAATTAAACTAGATCTAAACCAACACAAATGGGTAGAAGGCGTTCTACCCGATTTGTGCAGATTAGGGTTTTTCTGAAAAATTGTTGCCAGATAAAGGGCAAATGATTTGGAATTATATTTTATGATTCTTAATTTTTTTTGGAATTGTTATTTATAATTTTCTTGATTTATGGGTTGTTCGTAAAAGTGGAGATCGAAATTTTTTCTGGCTCGTGACAATCTGCAATTTGCAGTTTCTTGATTTATTTATTACATTTGGTCTGTAAAATAATTCTTTTTTATTTTTTAGACTGAATGTGTAGGATTCGATCTGATGTAATACTAATAGAAATTTAAGGGTTTCAATTTTATTCTTGGATCGAAGATGGCGGCGTATGAAGGAGTTTTCGCAGATGGGAAAATAGCTATCTACAATTTGCAGTTTATGAAACTGCATACTGTGATCTAGCCTCTATTTTTATGAATGCAATGTGCGAACTGTTAGACAGTTTTGTATGCCCTTAGCTTTAATCTGATTTGATGTACTTTTGACATTTAGTGTAAGTAAATAAAGTGCATGTTTGATTCATGTTGTTTGGTTTGATTTTGTGTAAGACCCTAAAACTAGACACTCATTGAGACTCGTGTTAGTTTAAATGTTCACAACCATTGGATATGTCTGGGGAGATTTATCCAGCCAAGGCTGATATTGGTGTGCCGCCAAGTGTTGGGATGGCCTGTCTCGGCCACCAGGGTAATACCCAAGGCACATGCAGTGTGGGATTGCTCGAATCCGTGAACCGGACCAGATTTCCTGTACTACCCTGGACCTTGGAGACAGAAGAGCAAAACTGGAAAGTTACACCTGACCCCGAGACTCAATTATGATACTTCACTAGGTGTCGGATCGGGCTGTCTTTGACATGCCAATCAGTGAGATCCTTAGCGGGGGTCAAAACCTGGGCATGTTGGGGCAGTTTGAGAATTCATCTGAGTGGGTGATCATAGTGACAGGATCAGCTCCTTTGTCAGAAAAAGGTAATGATCGGGAATGCACTCTCTCTGATGGAAACCAAACTGCCGGCAGTTGATTTCAATCGTTGGAATTTTGTTTTGCAAAATTTATATTTGATATATATATATATATATACGGTTTCAAAATGTTTGCAAATGGTTTTAATTCCCATGATCCATGTGAGTAGAGAGTGCAACACTGTTCCTTGCAACCGAGGGAGAGGTCCTCTCTTGTCGGGCAGTGCTTGATCATTAAGGGCTGAGAGGTTAAGTGTAAGGCCATTTAGGATAATACCTGATGGGCTAATCTTGCACCTGCCCACAGTCCCTGGGATTTTATAAGATGGCTTGGCACAGGGACCACTTAGTGTAAGTGTTGGGCCCATAGGGTCCATATGATGGGCTCAGGGGTTCACTGGGCTTCTTAGTGAATTCGGCTAGGCCTTGTAATGAAGGCTGGGCCGAACCCATGTGGTTGGTGTGTAGATCAATGCTTGGGTCCCACGCCATACAAAGAAGCCCAACTGGGCAGCAGATTGGAAACTAATTAAGCATTGATTATTTAATGGGCCAAAAGCCCATTTCGAACTGGGCTGATATGATCACCCACTTGAGGGGCGGATCTGATATTAAGGTTAGCAAAAGGATTGGGCCTTTAACCCAATCCACTCTAGGAGACCAAATTCAAATCAGATTTGAATATGGTAATCTCCTGATAAGATCAAGAGTTATCTAACCTAATCTGCAGATAAGTTTAAGATCATCCCCTATCTAGATGCTGATTTGGATTGAGGAAACTCCTAATTCGGAGATTTCTTAATCAAGAAGAAAAGAGGAGAAACCCTAAGAGAGAAAAACAACAGAATTTGAACCTAGGGTTTTGAGCAAGAAATCATCCTGTGAATTGAGATAGGATCTCATACACACTCCAGAGAGAAGAGAAGCATTCTTCGCCATCTTCATCTCAGGAATCCTCCTCCAGCCGCCGCCATCCTCTAAAAAGATTCGATCTTTGAAGAAAATAAATCAAGAAATCAGTTCTTGATATCAAAGGACTGAAAAGGTTCGGTGCTCAGTGTTTCCAAAGGACTCTTTTGAAGGATTCAGTGTGTGGGACGCACTCTGCTAGTTCCATTCCACATATTGCTGCGTCATCTTCAGTAGGAGTGGATCTTGGTGTCCTCTTTGGGCGTGAACACCTTCTTTGGGAGATACTGCTTCTCTGGATCAGGTATAATTCCTCCCTTGTCTTTTGGTTCAGATCTGGTTCGATTATGGTTCAAGTAGGATCCTTGAATATTGTATTCTAAATTTAGGGAATATGATTCCCAATTGGAAGAAGATAGGAAATTTTTGAAATTCGCCCACCCATTCCGCAACCTTTTTGGCGTCCATACGTGATCATCCCTCTTTGACTGATTCGTGCTTTTCTTTAATCAGTATTTAATTTCAGATCATTTTCTTGGATTAAATTAAATAGCAAACCCTATACCCATTCAAACCAGATTGGTCCAAACTGGTTGGACCGAATCTAGGGTTCGATCAAGGCTGATGTCAGCCCTAATTTCCCACTGATGAGCCTAAGGATTGATGATTAATTAAGAGTTTAATTCAGCCCAACCTGTAAGGCCCAATTTTAAATTGTTAAAACTACTAAAAGCCCACAATTGCAGACAAGCTATATGGGCCGAACTGCTTAACCCTAATTCAGCCCATATACCTAGATAATATTAATTGTTAATGTTATGGATTAAAATGGGCTTTAATTATGGGCTTTACAGATATTTAATTGATTGGACCAATTTATCCCTGCATGTGATGTATGGATGTGTGATGTGCAACGTTCATGGGCCATAAGTACTTGGCCCATGCAGATTCGATAGTGGCTCTTGCACACACCATGGCTGAATGCACATCGTTGCCATGGTGTCCGTAAGGATCATTGGATGATCTCCCTCAGTGGTGGGCTCTACGCCTCCTGAAGAGGATACATGTAGAACCCTAGCCAATTTGGGCCCATCGAAATCTGGCTTTATGAAACTCAGTGGGAGCCACTCTGGTTTGACCTAAACAGAACTAGGGTGTAATTCCTGTTCCCTCCAGCAATATGACTGCATGTGATAGGGAAATTCATATGAAGAACTCTCTAAAGGCCTTCCATCATTAGCATGAAGATGGGTCCTTCAGTAATGAGGAAGTGCACTAGAAAATGGACTATCCATTTGTTGTTGGGCCTGTCTGAGCGTTTCATAAGATGATAGGGGCGTCATAGACCGATGAGGGAGGGGCTTCACCAGAAAATGGGAACTTGACGGATTGTCGAAGCCCTCAAAATTAATGCTAGTTCCACAATAAAATTTTTGTAGTAAAAGTGGTACTAGGTCGAATCCCACAGGGAGCTAACAGTAATCTCACAGCGAAAATGAATATTATCGCTGAGTGGGAAAATTAAATAACTGAAATTAGAAGAGAGTAATAGCAAACTAAACAAACAAGAGAAATCAGTCTTACCGCATTCTGGTTCAAGGGTTCAGGTTAGTCACTTGGCCATCGATTATACATAGACTCTGGTAGTCTTGCAATTCAAGCATTTAAGCTTAGATTTATTAGGATAGCCATAATAAACCTTGTGGTTTCCTAATTCAGTTGACCAAACCCAGCATTCGATCAACACTTATCACTACTTAACTGGGTACGATAGCGTTCCATATTAACCAGTGACAACATTAAGCTTTGTGAAAACAGTTAAACCAAGTTAACAACAATTGAGATAGCTGCAATTATCAAATCTTGTTCCATCGATTCCATTTAGGTTAAAACATGTCAATACATTGGTCAAAGGCTGTCACGAACAATTGATCCAAAAAGATATTAACCTAATTGCTACTTGTACCACTATTCGTGACAATTACAGATCACCAAACCATGGATAGTAGTAGGAAAATCAACATTAATTAATTTGTCAGACTAATTAACATTAACATCCAATGAAAATATGCACAAGAACCAATGAATACTTGAATTAAAAAGCAAGATCTTAAATTAAATACAGAACCTCACAATGGCACAATCGAACCTCCCCCCTTGAACCAGAAAAGAAAAGCTTAGCTGCTCATGATCTTCGAACTCTCCATGCTCTGCTTCTCAGTGGCCGAACTACTCTCTTGGTAGCTTGAGTTGCTTGATGATCTCTTGGATCCTTGGATTGAGTGATGCTTAAAGCTGGTCTGCCCCCCTCTTTATATAGCTGAGGGAGAGGGCTGTTTACCAACTCCTTCTAAGAGATTAACCTTATCTAGATAGTCCTGATCTGTTTTGAACTAATCCTATCCTATCTCTTATCTAATGATCTAATCCAATCTTCTTATATTTCTAGGATTACATTCAAAACTTTAAATCTGATAAGACTCTCTTTCTGGAGATTACATTCGAAATTGGGACTCTAGGCTCCTGAATTCGAGTTGGGCTGCTTTAACATTTTGGGCTGCTACAAGGCTCTTCTGCGAATTGGGCTTCAGCTGTGAAATGGGCTTTGCTGCGAACTTGCTCCGACTTCAGGCCCGGTTTCAACTTCGATGCAAACCGAATCTGTCAAAACCCAAAACATAAAAGTTGTGGGTCTTTCTTTCATCTTTCTGATGCCTCTTTAATTGTCCAATTCAGAGTCCAGAGTTGAGAGTTATGCCCCGATTACTCACTGTTACCAAAACTGTGCAAAATCATCCGAATTGCCCTATTTTCTTCCAATTGCCATCTTTCTTGCCCTGAATTGAAATACAAGAGTAATGAGTCCATTTAAGTGCTAAATTAATGTAAAAGAGTGAATAATTGGGGATAAAAATAGGGTAGTTTTTAGTATCATCAAATCCCCCCACACTTAAACCTTGCCCGTCCTCGGGCAAGACAAAACTTAAGCAAAAACAAACTACCTACTGATTTTATACTCGACTCTCCTTCATCTTTCTCCACAAATATTCTAAGTTAACTATTGCAAACCATTAAATCAGCACAACCAAGTGATACACGACTCATCCATTAGTCAATCCAATTTTTGCTACTGCAAACCAGGTAGTAAATCAGGGAAAACCTCTTTCTCTTCTTCTTTTATTTTCTTTTTTTTTTCTCCTCTGAAGAAGTGAGTGCATTTTATGCTCCATCGCACTTTGGATTACTTGGTCAGTAGGTGCATTTTATGCTCCATCCTACTATTTGAATTGCTAGCTAGTAGGTGCATTTTATGCTCCATCCTACTATCAGATGACTTGGTTGGTAGGTGCATTTTATGCTCCATCCTATCATCGGATTACTTGACCAGTAGGTGAATTTTATGCTCTATCCTACCAATTGTGGCAATGGTGAAGTATTAACCCTATTTACTTAAACCTTAATTTAGGACTAGCTTAACTGGAAATGGCTTCAGATAAGTCATGTACTCCTTGATCGTACCTCATTACTAAGTTCACAAGAATTTCCCTAGAACATTGCTTCAATTGATTTCAAAAGAGTTGAGGTTTTGATTTTTTTTTCTTTCTTTTTTTTTCAATTTTTTCTGTTTTTTTTTTTTTTTTGAAAAGCAAATGCAGAAACACACAACCTAAATTCTAACCTAAATCCCCTCCCCCACACTTAAAATTTACATTGTCCCCAATGTGAAGTTAGATGCAAAGAAAGGGCAAAAAAACTAAACTAGGAATGTAAAAACAAAAAGAAAAAGGAAAAACAAACTTCCCTATTTTTAATAATCCTAAATCGGATCCTCTAATTCTCGTGGATTCAGCTTTCGGTGTTCTCCTCTTTCATCCATCATGGGTGGGTTCAGATCTGGAATAGGGGCCTTCGTATCCAATTGTGCGCTCAATTTTCAGCTCTTCATTCATATCTTCTTCAAAAATTTCCCACACAATTGAATCAATAGTGTCAACCAAACAAATCGAATGACATTCATTGGGGTACTTCATTGCTTCAAAAATATTAAATTAAACAATCTCCCCATTGAACTCGACAGAGAGGGAACCCTCGTCCACATCTATTTGAAGGGAGGAGAGATCCATCGTATGGACGCCCAAATCTTATGGAATAAAGGGGGCAAATTTCAAAAATTTTTCTCTCCCTTCAACTGGGAATCGCATTCCCTATTTAGAAAACCATATTTTCAATGATCATTCTTGAACCATAAACTGAACCAGATCTGAACCAAAAGGAGTAGGAGAGGATTATACCTGATACGGAAAAATAATATCCCCCAATGAAGGTGTTCACGCCCAAGGAAGGATCCAAAGACTGCTCCCACTGAAGATGGCGCAGTGCAGGATGGAGCAGAATCAGTAGTATTTTTCTCCAAGAATTCTGTCCTTCGCAAAAATAGCAGGTTGGCACAGGAGCACAGCTTCCTATCAATTCTTTCTCAAAGAACTGATGTCAAGATCGAATCTTGACTTCTCCCACAACTGGAGATCGAATTGGAAAACAGGGCGACAAGTACAAGGAGGCGGCAAAAAGAATTCTACAGGGTTGCTTAATTCTTTCTTCTGTGTTTTTCAGCACTACAGAGGATGCGAATATCTCATTCTACTAAAGGTTATCGCCCCTTCCTTCTTTTGTAAACCCAAAGGATCAGCTCCTTATCCAATTAGGAGCTGCTTATCCAAATCATATTTGGACCAGCCCTCTCTTTAGGTGATAAGGATAAACCCTTATCTTATCTGCAGATTTAAATTAGCTTTCTCCTAATCTCATTAGGAGGTTTCTAGATCGGAATCACATTCAGATCTGGACTCTCTGAGTGGATAGGGTCAAGACCCTATCCTATCTGCTAATCCATCTCAGAATTTCCCCCATAATTAACTAATTAAATAACCCAGTTCGAAATGGGCTTTAGGCCCATTAAGCTTATGTGCTCACTTAACCTTCCTAACTGCTGCCCAGTTGGGTTTCCATGTATGGCGTGGGACCCAAGCATTGATCTACACATCAGCCACATGAGTTCGGCCCAGCCTTTGTTACAAGGCCTGGCCGAATACACTGTTATGGATAGTGCACCCCCTGAAACCCATCAAATGGGCTCTATGGGCCCAACACTTACCCTAAGTGGTTCCTGGGCCAAGCCACCTTGTAACACCCAGGGACTGTAGGCAGATGCAAGATTAGCCCATCAGGTATTATCCTCAATGGTCTAACACTTAACCTCTCAGCCCATAATGATCATACACTGCCCGACAAGAGAGGACCTCTCCCTCGGCTGCAAGGAACGGTGTTGCACTCTCTGCTTATATGGATCTCGGGAATTAAAATCTTCTTGCAAACATTTTAGAAACCATAATATATATACTTTTATATCTCATATAAAATATACTTTGCAAAAAAAATCTCAACGGTTGAAATCGGCTGCCGGCAGTCTTGGTTTCCATCAGTGAGAGTGCATCCCCAATCATTACCTTTAACCGACAAAGGGGCTGATTCTGTCACTATGATCACCCATTCAGATGAGTTCTCAGACTGTCCCAACATACCCAGGTTTTGACCCCCGCTAAGGATCTCACTGATTGGTACATCAAAGACAACCCAATCCGACACCTACTGCAGTATCATAATCGAGTCTAGGGGTCGGGTGTAACTTTCCAGTTTTGCCAATCAATCTCCAAGGTCCAGGGCAATACTGGAAATCTAGTCCAGTTCAAAGATTCAATTAATCCTACACTGTATGTGCCTAGGGTCTCACCCTGGCAGCTGAGACAGGCCACCCCAACCGACTTGGTGGCACCACAGTGTCAACCTTATCAGGATAGGTCTCCCCAGACCGACCCACTGGCTGTGAACATTCTAAACTAACACGAGTCTCATTTAAGTGTCCAGTATAAGGGTATTACGCAGAAACATACCAAGGGAACATGAATCAAATATGCACTTTTATTCATTTACAATAAACTCATAAAGTACATCATTTTGATTGAAGCTATGGGCATACAAAACTGTCTAACAGCTCTCACTTGCACTTAGGTCCAATCAGGTACAAACCGGAGTCCCATGCTTTCCACGTGTTTCTCAAACACTTTCTGTGATAGTGGCTTTGTCAATGGGTCTGCTACATTTTCCGTCGATACTACCTTCTGAATCAAGACGTCCCCTCTACCAACAATCTCCCACAGTACGTGGTACTTCCTCTCGATGTGCTTCGTCTTTGAGTGGGCTCGTGGCTCCTTAGCCTGAGCAATAGCTCCACTGTTGTCACACAACAATGGGATGGGTGATGTGCTGGACGGAACTACTCCCAACTCATGAATGAACTTCTTCATCCACACGGATTCTTTGGCAGCCTCGCTTGCGGCAATGTACTCGGCCTCGGTCGTGGAGTCTGCAGTGGACCCCTGTTTGCTGCTTTTCTAGCAAACAGCACACGATCCTATCGTGAAAACATATCCAGATGTAAACTTTCAATCATCTGGATCCGACTGAAAATCGGCATCTGTATACCCTTGGATCTGTAGTGAGCTACCGTCGAATACTAGACAAAACTCTTTTGTCCTCCGAAGGTACTTAATTATGTTTTTCATAGCAATCCAGTGCTCCTGCCCTGGGTCGGCCTGAAATCTGCTTACTACACTCACTGCCTGAGCAATGTCAGGACAAGTGCACAGCATGGCAAACATGATGCTCCCTACGGCAGAGGCATAGGGAACGTCTTTCATGCCATCAATCTCCTTAGAAGTCTTGGGAGACATCTTCTTGGAGAGAGTGACTCCGTGCCTGAAAAGAACATTTCCTTTCTTGGAGTTTTCCACGCTGTATCTTGACTATTTTGTCAATGTAAGTAGATTGGGATAATACTATTATCCGCTTCAATCTATCTCTATAGAGTCGAAGACCTAGTATATAGGAGGCTTCTCCAAGATCTTTCATGGAGAATTGCTGTGAACTGCCTCTGTATCGGGTTGTCTAAGGAGGCAATGATGTAACATCGGGCAAGGGAGTTCTTCTCCTCCCATTCCTGATAGTCTCTCCTTCGGGCCTCAGAAGCCCTATCACCCGGACGCTCCGGGGCAGGATTCTTTGCCACTTTGTCTAACTTTTCACAAGTTAGGACCAGCATAAGGTTCTTGTACCAGTCGGCATAGTTTGGGCCCTTCAACTTGTTGTCACCAAGCAATTTTGCAAATGATCTGTTTGCCATTTTCTGATAAAAGAGCAAACATCAGTCCACAACCTAACATGATTCATGTTCATTTCATAGATATGGATTTTAATTTACGTTCCATTTCCATTTATTCATCTCTGAGATTTCCCTCCTTTCTTAGTGACGGAGACTACGGGTTGTCTCTGGAATGTGGGAAATCACATAGGGTGCATGGAGCCAACTGTTTCAGCTGCACAACCCCACCACCTTTCTGTGAAGGATCATATCCACTCATCATATGAGTTTTCCCTTTGGCCTCTGTCAGACAAGGTTCAGAGTCGTTTTCAGGTAAACCTTTCTGTCCAGTGAGTGCTTACCCATCATATTCGTGAATGCCAAGGTACCGTGAGAGAGTTCCACATCGGTCTATAACGCCCCTATCATCTTATGAAACACTCAGACAAGCCCAACAGCAAATGGATCGCCCATTTTCTTGTGTGTTTCCTCATTACTGAAGGACCCATCCTCATGCTAATGATGGAAGGCCTTTAGAGAGTTCATCATATGAATCTCCCTATCACATGCACTCATATTAGCTGGAGGGAAAAGTTAATTATGCCCTAGTTTGATCTAGGTCAAACCAAAGTGGCTCCCACTGACTTTCATAAAGTCAGATTTCGGTGGGCCTAAATCGGCTAGGGTTTCGCGCGTAACCTCTTGATGAGGTGCGGGGCCCACCACTGAGGGAGGTCATCCAATTACCAAAAGGGACACCATGGCAATGATGTGCATTCAGCCATGGTGTGCGCAAGAGCCACTATCGATTGAGCATGGGCCAAGCACTTATGGCCCATGTACGCAGCACATCACACGTCTATACATCTCATGCAGGGATAAATCGATCCAATCAATTAATCATCTGTAAGGCCCATTTGAAGCCCATTTAAATTCCTTAATATTAACCATTAATATTATCTAGGTATATGGGCCGAATGGTTCAGCCCATATAGCTTTATGTGTTAAGTGGGCTTTTAGCAGTTTTAACTATTTAAAATTGGGCCTTTACAGGTTGGGTCGAATTAACCATTTAATTAAACATCAATCCTCAGGCCCATTAGTGGGAAAATTAGGGCTAACTTTCATCCTTGATTAAACCCTAGATTCGGTCCAAACAGTTTGAACCAATCTTTGTTCGAATGGGTCTAGGGTTTGATCTTTAATTAAATCTTTAATTCAAGAAAATAATATTAAATTAAATACTGATAAAAGAAAATCAAGAATCAGTCAAGCAGGGCTGTTCGCACAATCCATCCTGCAAAACAAAGGTTAGATCACAATTTGCAGTTTCATAAACTACAAATCGCAGATTGCTATTCTCCCATCTGCGAAATCTCCTTCTCTGCAAAATCTCCTTTTCTGCGCCGCCATCTTCGATCCAAAATTAAAATAAATAGAAATCCTAATTTCTATTAATAATTACATCAGATCGAATACCTATACATTCAGTCTGAAAAATAAAAAAACAAATTATTTTACAGACCAAATGTAATAAAGCAATCCAAAAATTGCAAAAACGCAGGTTCCCTGCGCAAATCAAGATTTTGATCTCCACTTGTTCGAACAACCCATAAATCAAGAAAATCATAAAAAACAGTTCTAAATAATAATCAGATTTATATAAAGTTAATTTCAGATTATTCGCCCATTAATTTTGGGAACAAATTTCCCAAAACCCATATCTGCGCAAATTGGGTAGAACGCCTTCTGCCCATTTGCGTAGGTTCAGATCTGAAACAAATTGGTTCAAGATTTGAACCATGACTCTGATACCATTGAAGGGATGAGAGATCCATCGTATGGACGCCCAAATCATGCGGAATAAAGGGGGCGAATTTCAAAAATTTTTCTCTCCCTTCAACTGGGAATCGCATTCCCTATTTAGAAAATCATATTTTCAAGGATTATTCTTGAACCATAAACTGAACCAGATCTGAACAAAAAGGAGTAGGAGAGGATTATACCTGATACGGAGAAATAACATCCCCCAATGAAGGTGTTCACGCCCAAGGAAGGATCCAAAGACTGCTCCCACTGAAAATGGCGCAGTGCAGGATGGAGCAGAATCAGTAGTATTCTTCTCCTAGAATTATGTACTACGCAAGAAACAGCATGATGGCACGTGAGCAAAGCTTCCTATCAATTCTTTCGCAAAGAACTGATGTCAAGATCAAATCTTGACTTCTCCCACAACTGGAGATCGAACTGGAAAACAGGGCAGCAAGAACAAGGAGGCGGCAAGAAAGAATTCTACAGGGTTGCTTAATTCTTTCTTCTGTGTTTTTCAGCACTACAGAGGATGCGAATATCTCATTCTACTAAAGGTTATCGCCCCTTCCTTCTTTTGTAAACCCAAAGGATCAGCTCCTTATCCAATTAGGAGCTGCTTATCCAAATCATATTTGGACCAGCCCTCTCTTTAGGTGATAAGGATAAACCCTTATCTTATCTGCAGATTTAAATTAGCTTTCTCCTAATCTCATTAGGAGGTTTCTAGATCGGAATCACATTCAGATCTGGACTCTCTGAGTGGATAGGGTCAAGACCCTATCCTATCTGCTAATCCATCTCAGAATTTCCCCCATAATTAACTAATTAAATAACCCAGTTCGAAATGGGCTTTAGGCCCATTAAGCTTATGTGCTCACTTAACCTTCCTAACTGCTGCCCAGTTGGGTTTCCATGTATGGCGTGGGACCCAAGCATTGATCTACACATCAGCCACATGGGTTCGGCCCAGCCTTTGTTACAAGGCCTGGCCGAATACACTGTTATGGATAGTGCACCCCCTGAAACCCATCAAATGGGCTCTATGGGCCCAACACTTACCCTAAGTGGTTCCTGGGCCAAGCCACCTTGTAACACCCAGGGACTGTAGGCAGATGCAAGATTAGCCCATCAGGTATTATCCTCAATGGTCTAACACTTAACCTCTCAGCCCATAATGATCATACACTGCCCGACAAGAGAGGACCTCTCCCTCGGCTGCAAGGAACAGTGTTGCACTCTCTGCTTATATGGATCTCGGGAATTAAAATCTTCTTGCAAACATTTTAGAAACCATAATATATATACTTTTATATCTCATATAAAATATACTTTGCAAAACAAATCTCAACGGTTGAAATCGGCTGCCGGCAGTCTTGGTTTCCATCAGTGAGAGTGCATCCCCGATCATTACCTTTGTCCGACAAAGGGGCTGATCCTGTCACTATGATCTCCCACTCAGATGAGTTCTCAAACTGTCCCAACATACCCAGGTTTTGATCCCCGCTAAGGATCTCACTGATTGGTACATCAAAGACAGCCCAATCCGACACCTAGTGCAGTATCATAATCGAGTCTAGGGGTCATGTGTAACTTTCCAGTTTTGCCCATCAATCTCCAAGGTCCAGGGCAATACTGGAAATCTGAGACAGGCCACCCCAACCGACTTGGTGGCACCATAGTGTCAACCTTATCAGGATTGGTCTCCCCAGACCGACCCACTAGCTGTGAACATTCTAAACTAACACGAGTTTCATTAAGTGTCCAGTTTAAGGGTATTACACAGAAACATACCAAGGGAACATGAATCAATTATGCACTTTTATTCATTTACAATAAACTCAAAATGTACATCATTCTAATTGAAGCTATGGGCATACAAAATTGTCTAACACTATTTTGGTTTTGATCGTTTTCATGAATGGCCTGCCTAATAGAAGTGGGGCTGAACTTGTGACTGTATCCTCCTCCATCTTCAGGATGTAGAAATCAGCTGGAAAAATTAAATTGTTAACCTGCACCAATACATCCTCAACAATCCCTTTTGGGTAGGCATTAGAACGATTAACTAACTGAATCTACCCTAGTTTCCTTTAAGGGACCTAATCTCAAAACCCAATAAATCGAGTATGGCATGACATTGATGGATGCACCTAAATTTGACATGGCACGCTCATCTCTTTTATTTCCAATCACACAATGTAAAGTGAACATACCTGGATCAGCACGTTTTTCCGGCAAGGTCCTCTTAATGACAGCTGAAACATTTTCTCCAACCCTTACCTTCTCATCGATTCGCAGCCTCCTCTTGTTAGAGCAAACTCCTTCAGAAATTTTGCATATTTTGGGATCTGTTTGATGGCATCAAACAAGGGTATATTTATCTCCACCTTCCTGAAGGTCTCCAAGACTTCTTGCTCATATTCTTCCTTCTTGGATTTTTCCAACCTACTAGGAAATTGGGGAACAATGGCATTAGTAATCTTTGGGAGAGGGGGGTTGGATATTACCTTAATGGGGCTCTCGTTCGAATCTTGTTTCTCCTCTTCCTTCTGTTCTTTGTCTTCCTTCCTTGGTGAGGTAGGTTGTGGCTGCAATTCCTTCCCGCTTCTCAGCACCACTGCACTAGCATTTTCCTTGGGATTAACTACCGTCTGCGATGGTCGCCTTCCAGAGTTTTGTGCCTCCAACTTGCTAATGGAAGTAGCAAGCTAACTGATTTGGTTCCCTAAGTTCTGGATGTTGGCCCTTGTTTCCTGTTGAAATTGTTGAGTAGCAAGCAACATTCTCCGCTATGCTACCTTCTGAATCAGGACGTCCCCTCTTCCAACAATCTCCCGTAGTACATGGTA
This sequence comes from Nelumbo nucifera, assembly GCF_055504915.1. Taxonomy (NCBI): domain Eukaryota; kingdom Viridiplantae; phylum Streptophyta; class Magnoliopsida; order Proteales; family Nelumbonaceae; genus Nelumbo; species Nelumbo nucifera. The sequence goes on from NC_142652.1 coordinate 69,459,571, forward strand.
CTTCCTCTCAATGTGCTTCGACTTCAAATGGGCTCGTGGCTCCTTAGCTTGAGCGATAGCTCCATTGTTGTCACACAACAACGGAATCGATGATGTGCTAGATGGAACTACTCTCAATTCATGAATGAACTTCTTCATCTATACGGCTTCTTTGGCAGCTTCACTTGCGGCATTGTATTCGGCTTTGGTTGTGGAATCTGTCGTGGACCCCTATTTGCTGCTTTTCTAGCAAACAACACACGATCCTATCGTGAAAACATACCCAGATGTAAACTTTCTATCATCTAGATCTGACTAGAAGTCGGCATCAGTATACCCCTGGATCTGTAGTGAGCTATCATCGAATACTAGACAAAACTCTTTTGTTTTTCAAAGGTACTTACGTATATTTTTCACAGCAGTCCAGTGCTCTTGCCCTGGGTTGGCCTGGAATCTGCTTACCACACTCACTACCTGAGCAATGTCAGGACGAGTGCACAGCATGGCATACATGATACTCCCTATGGCTAAGGCATAGAGAACGCCCTTCATGCCCTCAATCTCTTTAGGAGTCTTGGGAGACATCCCCTTAGAGAGAGTGATTTCGTGCTTGAAATGAACATTTCCTTTCTTGGAGTTCTCCATGCTGTATCTCTTAACTATTTTGTCAATGTAAGCGGATTGGGATAATCCTATTATCCTCTCTGATCTATCTCTATAGAGTCGAAGACCCAGTATATAGGAGGCTTCTCCAAGATCTTTAATGGAGAATTGATGTGAAAGCCATACTTTCACCGTAGTCAACGTTCCTACATCATTCCCAAAGAGTAGAATGTCATCTACATACAGAACCAAGAACGTAACCTTATCCCCACTAGATTTCCTGTAAACACAAGGTTCATCCGGATTCTGCTCAAAGTCAAACTTTTTGACAGTAAAGTCAAACCGGATGTTCCAACTCCTATAAGGTTGCTTAAGTCCATATATGGATCTATTTAATTTACATACCCTGTGTTCCTGACTAGCAGCTATGAAACATTGCGGTTGCTGCATATAGATATCTTTAGTAAGATTTTCACTAAGGAACGCAATTTTGACATCCATTTTCCAAATCTCGTAGTCATGGTATGCTGCTACAGGTAGCAGGATCCTAATGGATTTAAGCATGGCCACCGGCGAAAAGGTTTCCTCATAATCGATGCCCTCTTTCTGAGTATACCCTTTTGCCACCAGGTGAGCCTTGTAGGTCTCAACCTTACCATCGGGGCCCTTCTTCCTCTTATAGATCCGTTTGCAACCAATTGCTTTTACCTCGGTGGGCAGATCTACTAGTGTCTAGACTCCATTAGTCTCCATTGAGTCTATCTCAGCTCTAATGGCATCTACCCACTTCAAGGAATCTATGTCCAACATAGTTTTCATATAAGTCATGGGATCCTCCTCACAAGTCATAGCTTCCACCAGGTAACTATCCTAGTCATAGCCAAAACGGACTGGATGCCTGGATACCCGGGTAGATCTTCTTGGTTGGTCATTACCTGGAACTTGTGGGACATCTTCCACTGACCCTGAGCTCTCCTCATCAAGAACAACTTCCTGAGGATGATTGTTCAAGATGTAATCTTCCTCCAAGAAATGGGCATTTCGGCTACAAAACACCTTCTGTTCACCTAGGTCATAGAATAGGTAACCCATAGAGCCCTTGGGGTATCCTACGAATAGGCAACAGCTGGTCTTGGATTCCAATTTATCCGCACTCGTTCTTTTAACGTGTGCTGGACAACCCCAAATCTTCAAGTGTCTGACACTTGGTTTTTTTCCGGTCCAAAGTTCATATGAAGTAGTGCGGGTTACGAGTCCTAACACTCATGGGACCACATACATCAGTTTGTATAAAGTCAAGCGTGCATGTACATCTTTCAGGCTTACCGTTAAATGGCCGTCTCATCATCTTACTAGGGGGTCATTGTGACACTAGCAAGTGCACTAGCCGCTCAAGTAATAAAGAGATGAGTAGAGTATCGTTCCCACGATGATTTAGGTAGTAACTACTCATACTAAACAAGACAGCTCTTATCTGATTAACCGACTACTATAGTTTATTCAAATCTGCAATTCTAAACTACAAAGTACCTAATAGGCATTGGTTCAACACCTTGCTTTCAAGTTGAGAGAATAGGCTAAAATTACAAATTCATGATTCAGCAATCAGTCCTCTTAGATCATTCGAATAGAGTACGACAGGGCAATGAACAACCTCTTTCAAGTGCATGTTCATCCTATGCATGAATGATGATTCTTATATCTCTATCAAGAATCTAATCATTCATGCATGCATTAGATCAAACAATTCAAGGGCATCAATTCAGATTGAATTGATCACCAACTAAATTGTGCAAGTTATCTCTAACATTGCATTCAATTCAGTTCTTGAATAGCAGATCTGAATTTCTAGAGTCTCTCTCAAGCACTCTAGAAATTCCAAGAGGTTAGAACAGATCGGCCAAGCTGAATAATGAATGTCTGAATTCTTTCTCAAGCAATTCAGACATTACAAATCTCAGATCTGAAATTATTTCATATTTGGATTTGTAAGAGAACAATTCGGCCCATCAGTTCTACAATCAATTCTCTAATCAAGAAACATCAAAGCTGGATCTAATCCATTTGAATGATTCCAGAAAACTTAATCACATAATCTGAATTTACAACATTCAATCTCCATTACAGCAAGAAAAAAAGAAAGAAATGAAGAGAAACTACATGATCTAAAGCTGAATTCGAATTCAAAGAAAACAAAAACTAAGTAAGAATGTAACCTAGATCTCTCAATCAAGCTTCCCCTCCATCGAACTCACCTTCTTCTCTCTTGGATACTTGGATCTCCTCAGCTCCTTCTTCTTCTTGCGCCTAGCTCTCTCTTCTCCTCTTCTTGAATTTCGAACCCAAGGGACTAGAGAATCTTGAACATAGGCAATTGAACACCTTCCCCCTTCAAGAGACCTCCTTAAATAGGCTTTCAAGGAGTCAAGAGGCCTCTCTTGAAGCTTCTAGAATTGGTTGCCCTTGTCTCCTCTTGAACCTTCTAGAGTGCTGCCCCCCTTTCTTCTCTTGAAGCCTCTAGAAGTTGCCACCCCTAGCTCCCTTTGGGCTGCAATTTGGGCTATAACTTAGCTGAATTTTGAGTTGTTTTGTGCTGCAATCTAGGCTGCTTTTGAGCTGAAATGGGCCTCCTCTTTGCTGGGCCAAATTTAGCTTTCTTGCTAGGCTCTCTCTTTGGGTTCTCCCAAAGAGTGTAGCATGGGCTACATGGGCCGAGTGATCATCTATTGCTCTCTTGGCTGGGTTGGGATAAATTAATGTAATTTTGGTTCTTTTTTTTCTTGTTTTATGCCTTCTTTTTCTTGATATGGTTTCCCGAAAATATTTCCTGAAATTAAACTAAAAATGGGGTGAAACTCAAACAAACCATCATAAAATCATGCATAAAACTTCATAAGTTGTAGGTAAACCATGTACTCATCAAATACCCCCACACTTAAGCTTTTACTTGTCCTCAAGCAAAGACATCAGCCATAAACTGATCATCCCCCCCTTTATTCTCACCATTTACCGGATGAATTTGTAGGAGTGAATTGCATTGAGTGGTCGGGAAACTTTTGTAAGTATTCAACTCCTATTCATATAAACTACCATTTAACACATGCACAAGAGCCAAGGAAAGAGAGAATATGAGATTCTTCAAGCTCCAGGTTTCACTCCCGTTCAATATGTAGATCATCTCCTTGACTATGAAAATTAACCATTACTTTGTAGTAGGTTCGAATCTGTAACTGCACCTCATTGAGAGTTCAACTGCATTTTGTCCCTGTGAACCTCAGCCATCACCAATTTTTCTTTTTCTTTCCTCAATTATTTTCTAGGTGTGAGTGTATTTTATGCTCCATCTGACCCTTTTCTTCTTCTTTTGGTGTGAGTGCATTTTATGCTCCATATCACACTAGTCACAGGCTTGAGGCAGATAACAAGACTCATATTCCAAGCTGCTAGTTTTACTATTCAGCTCGGAATAGTGGAGTCAATTGGGCTTTGTCCTTTTTGCATTTGTTGAATCTCATGCATCAACAGTTCAGAAGTGAACTAGCTCGACTAACCATTAATGATGAAATTGAGTGCTTTCATACACATGAAGGTAGCTAGGGCTAGTCATGATGAAAGACATATTCAGCCCCCTTAACCTCATGCATGTGCTAAGTTGGATCATTCTCAAGAATAAAAACTGATATAAACGTTGGTCTCCCTCAACTCTTTATACTCCCTCTTTAAATTCACCTAATAAACAGCAATGAACTTGGGGGATTTTAGGTGCATGGTTCCAGCCCCACACCCTGGCCTCAGCCTAAGTCCCCCACACTTAAGATGAACATTGTCCCCAATGTTCCTAGTGTTAGGGAGTAACAATAAATCCAATAAGAGCAATACCAAGTGAAGAGAGTGGTGTAGAGAACTTCCTGAAGATTAAATTGTGCAATGGTTCTTTTAGTAGAAAGCCTCTTCTGCTAGAAATCACTCCAAACTAGAAGGAGAGATTAGAAGCTTTATTATTCTAACTAACATCCTAAAAATAATCAAAAACAAAAAAAATTCTATAACAGTATGCAAGTTAGACAGTTTATGACTAAGTATTTGAATATTATCATGTTGGAGGGTCACTGGTTATCTAGATAGAGAGTGGATGGAGGGGGCACTGTGCCGCCCACCAAATATGGTTTCAGGCGCTGACTATTTACCTTAAATGTGCCTTGAACCAGGTGGGTGACATCTACGGCCCCATGGGGAAAAACCTCTGTAATTGTGAAAGGTCTAGACCACCTGGATCTCAGCTTGCCTAGGAACAGGCGGAGATGGGAATTGTACAATAACACTTGCCGGCCTACATGAAAATCCCATCTCAACAAGTTCTTATCATGCCACTTTTTAATTCTATCTTTGTAAACCCTGGCATTCTCATAGGCGGCAAGTCTGAATTCATCCATCTCATTCAATTGCAACCGCCTCTTAGCACCCGTGGCCTGTATGTCAAAATTTAAGAATTTTAGTGCCCAATAGGCCTTATGCTCTAACTCGACCGGTAAATGACATGCTTTACCAAAGACCAACCTGTATGGGGACATGCCAAGGGGTGTTTTATATGCAGTTCTATATGCCCATAATGCATCATCCAATTTGATGGCCCAATCTTTCCTGGCAAATGCTACGGTCTTCTCTAGAATTCTTTTGAGCTCCCTGTTAGCCAACTCCACTTGGCCATTAGTTTGAGGGTGATAAGGGGTAGCCAATTTGTGTTTAATTCCATATTTTTGCATTAACCGTTCAAAGTGAGTGTTGCAGAAATGAGTTCCCCTATCACTAATTATAGCTCGAGGAGTGCCAAATCGAGTGAAAAGCTTTTTCAGGAAATGTACTACCCTCCTAGAGTCATTTGTGGGTAAAGCCAAGGCTTCCACCCATTTATACACATAATCAACAACAACGAGGATATACTTATTCCCAAAAGAATTCGGGAAGGGCCCATGAAATCTATACCCCAGACATCAAAAATTTCATAGATCAGGATATTAGAAAGGGGCATTTCATTCTGTCAGGAAATGTTACCCATTCTTTGGAATTTGTCACATGTGGACACATACCTATGGGCATCTTTGAATAATGTTGGCCAATAAAAACCTGATAACAAGACCTTAGCTACGGTGCGGCTAGCTCCGAAATGCCCTCCTGCTTCTCTATCATGGCAAAATTGGAGTACCGATTCCATCACCTCCTTGGGGACACATCTCCTTATGATTTGATCTGCACATACTTTGTACAAAAAGGGTTCCAAGGAGATGAATATTCCTGAATGGAGTACACCTGTTCATCTATAAATTCTTCTCGAATGTTGCTGGTTTTCTCTTCTTTTGAGCCTACCTGTCCAACCGGGAGAGATGATCAGCAGCCAGGTTTGCAGTACCCTTCATGTCTCGTATTTCAATGTCAAATTCTTGCAGCAGTAGGATCCACCAGATCAGTCTTGGTTTTGAATTTTTCTTGGTAAGCAAGTGCCTCAATGCCGAGTGGTCTGTGTACACAATAACTTTGGACAAAATCAGATATGAATGAAACATATCAAGTGCAAAGATTACCGCTAGTAGCTCTTTTTCTGTTGTGGTGTAATTTAGTTGTGCTCCATTCAAGGTTCTACTAGCATAGTAAATCGGCTGAAAATGTTTATTCACTCTTTGTCCTAAAACAGCTCCTACAGATGAATCACTCGCATCACACATTAGTTCAAATGGAAGTGTCCAATCTGGCGCTATCATGATGGGTGCATTGATCAACTTGTCTTTCAAAGTGTTGAATGCCTGTAGGCATTCAGCTGAAAATTCAAAAGCCACTTCTTTCTGAAGCAAAGTAGACAATGGCTTGGCTATCTTTGAAGATTCCTTAATAAATCTTCTCTAGAATCCAACATGCCCCAAGAAGCTTCTTATAGAACGGACAGATAAAGGGGGGTGGCAACTTCTCAATTGCCTCCACTTTAGCTTTGTCAACTACTATTCCTTTCTGTGAAATCTTATGTCCAAGCACTATGCCTTCCTGCACCATAAAATGACACTTTTCCCAATTCAGCACTAGATGTGTCTATTCGCCTCTCCTAAGCACTTGTTCCAAATTATTCAAGCATGCATCAAATGAAGAACCAAAAACTGAAAAATCATCCATAAAAACCTTAATAAATTTTTCAACCATATCAGAAAATATGGACATCATACACCGCTGAAAGGTTGTTGGGGCATTGCACAATCTGAATGGCATCCTTCAGTATGCAAAGGTACATAAGGGCAAGTGAAGGTGGTCTTTTCTTGGTCCTCTAGTGCAATTGGGATCTGATTGTACCTGAATATCCATCCAAGAAACAATAATACTCATGCCCGGCTAGCCTCTCTAACATTTGGTCCATGAATGGGAGAGGAAAGTGGTCTTTATGGGTGGCTTCATTTAATTTCCTATAATCAATGCGTACTCGCCACCCGGTGACAGTTTTAGTCGGCATGAGTTCATTTTTTTCATTTGGAACAACGGTCATACCCCCTTTCTTGGGAACGACTTGTACGGGACTCACCCAAGAACTGTCAGAGAAAGGATAAATGATCCTGGCATTTGGGTTTAGGCGTCTTTGGGGCTGAACTGAGGGCTTGCTGTCCTCTTCCATCAAAATTTTGTGTGTGCATATTGATGGGCTAATGCCTTTGATGTCCTCTACCCTCCAAGCTAGTGCATTTTTGTGTTCCCGCAACACTCTTAGCAATTTTTCTTTTTGCAATGGGTTCAAGGATGCGGAAATTATTACAGGGAGAGCTGATGGTTCCTCGAGGAAAGCATACTCCAAGTGGGGTGGTAATTGCTTCAATTCAAGGGTGGGGGGTTCTTGAGATGACGGCTTCCCTTTTGGTACAGGAGTTTTGCCTAAGTCTTCTAACTTGAGAAATCCCTTCCCTTTGAATTGAGGCTTATCATTCAAGTATGTCATCATGAGGTTTATTTCCTCATTTTCTCCCATTTCAACTTCTCCTTGTTGTAGGCAGGGTTCAAGAGGGTCAGCCGATCTACTCACCTGGAAGCAATCATTAATTGCATCATCAATAGCATCAATCATGTAACAAGAGTCATCACTAGAGGGTGCATGTTTCATGGCATCAAACATTTTAAAAATTATTTCCTCATCTTGTATCCTAAGGCTGAGTTATCCTTGTTGGACATCAATCATTGCCTTCCCAGTAGCCTGAAAATGTCTCCCTAGGATGAGAGGGACATCCACATCTTCTTGCATGTCTAATACAATGAAATCAACGGGAAAAATGAATTTATCTACTTTAACCAACACATCTTCTATGATCCCCCTAGGACGCTTAATGGACCTATCAGCCAATTGCAATGCAACTCTGGTGGGTTGGGGCTCTCCCAATCCTAATTTTTTGAAAATCGAGTATGATTGGAACTTAAACAATTGCTACCCTCCATCAAAGCACCTCCCAATCCCAATCCCAATCCCAATTTTTAGAAAAGGAAAATTTCTGCCACTAGAAGGGCCGACATCTACCAAACAATTGCTACCCTCCATCAAAGCACCTCCAGCTTTGGAACTTAAACCTTTACCTTCTCATTTGAAATATATATTTTTGGGAGAAAGTTCCACCTTACCTGTGATTATCTCTTCTGAATTGACAGGTCTTCGAGAGGAAAAGCTTGTGAGAGTGCTCAAGCAACATATATTGGCTATCGGATGGAGTATCGCCGACATAAAAGGGATTAACCCTTTGGTATGCATGCACAAAATTCTGATGGAAGAAGGCTGCAATCCCAAGGCACAACCACAAAGGAGGTTGAATCCTAAAATGCAACAGGTAGTGAAGACAAAAATTCTGAAATGGCTCGAATCAGGTATTTATCTACCCGATTTCTGATTCATCATGAGTAAGTCATGTTCAAGTTGTACCAAAGAAAGGGGGGACTACTATAATTCTAAATGAAAATAATGAATTGACTCCCACAAGAACAATAACTGCCTGGAGGGTGTGCATAGACTATCGGAAGTTGAATGAGGCCACTAGGAAAGATCACTTCCCTTTGCCATTTATTGATCAAATGATAGAGAAACTTGCAGGGCCAACAAGTTCACGACAGAAGGTCTAGAAAAAGTTCATGACCGCACAGATGTCCAAGGGCCAACAAGTTCACGCCCATTGTCTTCGGATGATGGGTTATATCAACGAACTGGAGGCTCTTGGATCCGGACTGGATCTAGTAACCCAGATCAATGCTATTCTAAACTCTTTGCCTCCGTCCTTCAATCCATTCATCATGAACTACAACGTGAACAAGTAGAATGTCAACTTCCAGGAACTCAGCAATATGTTACAGAGGGCCGAAGAATTGATTAAGAAGGATGAGCCCATTGCCATTCTTGTTGAAGCAGGCAAATTGGCCAAGAAGAGGAGGGCAAAGAGAAAGCCCTAGAAGAAGGCCACCAAACCCAAGAAGCAGAGGAAGGACAAGGCATCTAATGCCTGTCACTATTGTAAGCAAACCGGCCACTGGATAAGGAACTGTCCTCAATACCTGGAATCCAAGAAAGGTAATCTCGAATCTTGTGTCATAGAAACCAATTTGTTTGTTGCTCCTGCGTCCTAGTGTATTGACTCTAGGGCTTCAACTCATGCGTGTAACTCACTGCAGGGGTTCAAGGTAAGCAAAAGGCTGAGTGAAGGAGAAGTAACGCTTTACTTGGGGACTTCTGCAAGTGTTGCAGTTGCGGCTATAGGAACCGTAGAGTTAATTTTTAGAGAAGGAATAATTGTACTCAAAGATTGTCTTTTTGTACAGAATTTAAGAAAATTGATTTTTGTCTCAAAACTGTGTGCTGATAGTTATTCTATCTTCTTTAGTAATACGATTACTATTAAAAGAAACAACAGATTCATCGCATATGAGGAACTGGAGAACGGTCTCTATGTTCTACATCCTTCTCTAGAAACTAACATTGCCGAAACTACGTCGGCTGATATCCCCAAGAAAAGAATCCGTGACACAGTTAATCCCACGTACCTGTGGCATTACTGACTTGGCCATATCGGTGTGACCGTATCACAAGGCTGGTAAAGGATGGTCCTTTAGATTTTCTAACTGTAGAAGATCTTCCCACTTGTGAGCTTTGCCTTCAGGGTAAGATGACAAAACGGCCATTTAACGGTAAGCCTGAAAGATGTACAGGCACACTTGACCTTATACATAGTGATGTATGTGGTCCCCTGAGTGTTAGGACTCGTAACCAGCACGTGTATTTCATTACATTCACCGATAACTATTCTCAGTATGGTTACATGTACCTAATGAGGCACAAGTCCAAATTCTTTGAAAAGTTTAAAGAGTTCAAACAAGAGGTCGAGAAATAGATAGGGAGACAAATCAAGGCCCTTCGATCAGATCGAGGAGGCGAATATCTCTCTGACGAATTCAGGGACTACTTGAAGGTCAACGGGATAGTGTCACAGTTGGCTCCTCCTGCTACACCACAGCTTAACGGTGTTTCAGAGAGGAGGAATATGACCTTTTTGGATATGGTCCGGTCACTTCTCGTACACTCAGAGTTACCCACATCCTTTTGGGGTTACGCATTAGAGACTGTGATATACGTGCTGAATCGAGTTCCAACCAAATCTGTTCCAAATACTCCATATGAACATTGAACCGGAAAGAAACCAAGTGTCAGACACTTGAAGATTTGGGGTTGTCCTACGCACGTTAAAAGAATGAGTACGGACAAGTTGGAATCCATGACCAGTCGTTGCCTATTCCTGGACTCACACCGTCAGGAAATAGTTCTTGATGAGGAGAGCTCAGGGTCAGTGGGATGTGTCCATCAGGTTCCAGGTATTGACCAACTTAGAAGATCTACCCGGGTGTCCAGGCCACCAATCCATTTTGGCTATGACCAGGATAGTTACCTAGTGGAAGCCTTGACTAGTGAGGAGGATCCCGTAACTTATGCAGAAGCTATGTTGGACATAGATTCCCTGAAGTGGGTAGATGCCATGAGAGCTGAGATGGACTCAATGGAGACCAATGGAGTCTGGACTCTAGTAGATCCGCCCCCCGGGGTAAAAGCAATTGGTTGCAAATGGAACTATAAGAGGAAGAAGGGCCCCGATGGTAAGGTTGAGACCTACAAAGCTCGTCTTGTGGTGAAAGGGTACACTCAGAAAAAGGGCATCGATTATGAGGAAACTTTTTTGCCTGTGAACATGCTTAAATTCATTCGGATCCTACTAGTTGTAGCAGCATACCATGACTACGAGATTTGGCAAATGGATGTCAAAACTACATTCCTGAATGGAGATCTTACTGAAGATATCCACATGCAGCAACCGCAAGGTTTCATAGCTGCGGGTCAAGAACACATGGTATGTAAATTAAATAGATTCATATATGAACTTAAGCAAGATTCTAGGAGTTGGAACATCCGGTTTGACTCTACCGTCAAAAAGTTTGACTTTGAGCAGAACCCGGATGAGCCTTGTGTTTACTGGAAGTCCAACAGGGATAAGGTTCCGTTTCTAGTTCTGTATGTGGACGACATTTCACTCATTGGGAATGATGTAGGAATGTTGACTACAGTGAAAGAATGGCTTTCACAGCAATTCTCCATGAAAGATCTTAGAGAAGCCTCTTATATACTGGGTCTTCGACTCTATAGAGATAGATCGATGCGGATAATAGGAATATCCCAATCTGCCTACATTGACAAAATTGTCAAGAGATACTGCATGGAGAACTTCAAGAAAAGAAATGTTCCTTTCAGGTACGGAGTCACTCTCTCCAAGAAGACGTCTCCCAAGACTTCTGAGGAGATCGAGGGCATGAAGGACGTTCCCTATGCCTCAGCCGTAGAGAGCATCATGTATGTCATGTTGTGCATTCGTCCTGACATTGCTCAGGCAGTGAGTGTGGTAAGCAGATTACAAGCCAACCCAGGGCAGGAGCACTGGACCGCTGTGAAAAATTTACTGAAGTACCTTCGAAGGACAAAAGAGATTTGTTTGGTATTCGATGGTAGCTCACTACAGATCCAGGGGTATACTGATGCCGATTTCCAGTCAGATCCAGATGATAGAAAGTCTACATCTGGGTATGTTTTCACGATAGGATCATGTGTTGTTTGCTAGAAAAGCAGCAAACAGGGGTCCACGGCAGACTCCACAACCCAAGCCGATCACATTGTCGTAAGTGAGGCTACCTTATGAATGAAGATGTTCATTCTAGAATTTGGAATTCCGCACATCTCCCATTCCACTATTGTGTGACAACACTGGATCTACGGGAGATTGATCAGAGATAGCATCAATGGAGAATATGGCAGACCCATGGACTAAGCCACAAACACAGAAAGTGTTTGAGAAACACGTGGAAAGTCTGGGACTCTGGCTTATACCAGATTGGACCTAAGTGCAAGTGGGAGTTGTTAAACAGTGTATGCCCTTAGCTCCATTCAGTTTGATGTACTTATGACATTTATTGTAAATGAATAAAGTACATATTTAATTCTTGTTATTGTGGTGTGTTTCTGTGTAATACCCTTAAACTGGACACTTGATGAGACTCGTGTTAGCTTAGAATTTTCACAGCCGTTGGATAAGTCTGGGGAGATTTATCCTGCTAAGGCTGACACTGGTGTGCTGCCAAGTGTTTGGGTGGCCTGTCTCAGTTGTCTAGGTGAGACCCAAACCACATGCAGTGTTAGATCACTTGAAACCTTGAACCGGACCAGATTTCCAGTATTTCTCTGGACCTTGGAGACTAGTGGGCAAAACTGGAAAGTTACACCTAACACCTAGACTCGATTATGATATTGCACTAGGTGTCAGATTGGGCTGTCTTTGATATGACAATCAGTGAGAACCTAAGAGGGGATCAAAACCTGGGTATGTTGGGATAATCCGAGAATTCATCTGAGTGGGTGATCATAGTGAGGGGATCAGCCCTTTTGTCGGACAAAGGTAATGATTGGGGATGCACTCTCTCTGATGGAAACCAAGACTGCCGGCAACCGATTTCAATCGTTGAGATTTGTTTTGCAAAATATATTTTATATGAGATATAAAAGTAAATATATGTTACGGTTTCAAATTGTTTGCAAAGGTTTTAATTCCCGGGATCCATGTGAGCAGAGAGTGCAGCACTGTTCTTTACAGCCGAGGGAAAAGTCCTCTCTTGTCGGGTAGTGTATGATCATTATGGGCTGAGAGGTTAAGTGTAAGACCATTGAGGGTAATGCCTGATGGGCTAATCTTGCATCTGCCCACAGTCCCTTGGTGTTACAAGGTGGCTTGGCCCAAGGACCACTTAATGTAAGTGTTTGGCCCATAGAGTCCATGTGATGGGCTCAAGGGGTTCACTGGGCTTTTCAGTGAATTCGGCTAGGCCTTGTAACAAAGGCTGGGCCGAACCCTTGTGGCTGATGTATAGATCAATGCTTGGATCCCACGCCATACAAGAAAGCCCAACTGGACAGCAATTTTGGAAGGCTAAGTGAGCACATACTATTAATGGGCTTAAAGCCCATTTCGAAATGGGCTGATTTGATCAGTTAAAGAAGGGGCGAATCTGGGATTAGATTAGCAAATAGGATAGGATCTTACCCTATCCACTCAGAGAGTCCAAATCTGAATACAGATTCAGATCTGGAAACCTCCTAATCAGAATAGGAGATGGCTGATCTAATCTGCAGATAAGATAAGGATCTATCCTTATCTCTTAAAGGGAATTCAGATCCAAATATGATTTGGATCAGCATCTCATAATGGGATTAGGAGCTGATCCATTTAAGGTTATAAATGGAGAAGGGGGCGGCAGTTATAGAAGATCAATCACATTCGAAATTCAGAGAGAGAACAGAGCACCCAGTGAGACTGAGCTGATTTCTCCTTGCCGCCTCCTTCCTGCCACCACCATTACTATCAGTTCGATTTCCTGTTTCTAGCAGAAGTGATCAAGATTGTGTTAGATAGTTGTATGCCCTTAGCTCCAATCAGAATGATGTACATTACGAATTTATTGTAAATGAATAAAGTACATATTTGTTTCATGTTCCTGTGGTGTGTTTCTGTGTAATAACCTTAAAATCAGACACTTATGAGACTTGTGTTGGTTTAGAATGTTCACAGCTAGTGGGTCGGTCTGGGGAGACCTATCCTGATAAGGCTGACACTGATGTGCCGCTAAGTCGGTTGGGGTGGCCTGTCTCTGCCACCAGGGTGAGACCCGAGGTACATGCAGTGTAGGATTAATTGAATCTTTGAACCGAACCAGATTTACAGAATTGCCCTAGACCTTGGAGATTGATGGGTAAAACTGGAAAGTTACACCTGACCCCTAGACTCGATTATGATACTGCACTAGGTGTCGGATTGGGCTGTCTTTGATATGCCAATCTGGAGATCCTTAGCGGGGGTCAAAACCTAGGTATGTTGGGATAGTCTGAGAATTCATGTGAGTGGGTGATCATAGTGACAGGATCAACCCCTTTGTTGGACAAAGGTAATGATTGGGGATGCACTCTCTCTGATGGAAGCCAAGACTACCGGCAGCAGATTTCAATCGTTGAGATTTGTTTTGCAAAATATATTTTATATGAGATATAAAAGTATATATATTACGGTTTCTAAACATTTGCAAAAGGTTTTAATTTCCGAGATCCATGTGAGTAGAGAGTGCAGCACTGTTCCTTGTAGCCGAGGGAGAGGTCCTCTCTTGTCGGGCAGTGTTTGATCATTATGGGCTGAGAGGTTATGTGTAAGGCCATTGAGGGTAATACCTGATGAGCTAATCTTGCATCTGCCCACTATCTCTAGGTGTTACAAGGTGGATTGGCCGAGGGACCACTTAGGGTAAGTGTTGGGCCCATAGAGCTCATGTGATGGGTTTCAAGGGGTGCACTGTCCATAATAGTGTACTCGGCCAGGCCTTGTAATAAAGGCTGGGCTGAACCCATGTGGCTGATGTGTCGATCAATGTTTGGGTCTCACGCCATACAAGGAAGCCCAACTGGGTAGCAGTTTGAAAGGCTAAGTGAGCACATAACCTTATTGGTCCTAAAGCCCATTTCGAACTGGGTTGATTTTATCAATTAAATAAGGGGTGAACTCTGATATTAGATTAACAGATAGGATTGAGTCTTAACCCTATCCACTTAGAGAGTCTAAATCTGAATGTGATTCAGGTCTGGAAACCTCCTAATAGGATTAGGAGGGAGTTGATCTAATCTGTAGATAAGATAAGGGTTTACCCTTATCACTTAAAGGTAATTCTGATCCAAATATGATTTAGATCAGCAACTCCTAATGGAATTAGGAGTTGATCCCTTTAAGCTTATAAAAGGAGGAGGGGGCGACAGCCTTAAGAAGACATTCATATTCACATCCTCTTCAGAACTGAAATCACAGAAGAGAGAATTCAGCATCACTGCGCTAAATTCTTTCTTGCTACCTCCTTCCTGTCGCCACCATATCTGCCAGCTCAATCTCTTATTCTCAGTGGGAGTGATCAATATTGGATCTTGATATCAGTCCTTTGTGAAAGGGCTGATTGGAAGTAGTACTCACGTGTTGTCCATCTGATTCTTGCGAAAGTTCTGGTTCTTTTGAAGAATGCTACTGATTCTGCTCCATCCTGCACTGCGCCTTCTTCAGTAGGAGCAGTTTTTTGTTCTTTCCTTGGGCGTGAACACATCCATTGGAAGATACTATTTCTTCGTATCAGGTATATCCCTCTCCTACTGCTTTTGTTCAGATCTGGTTCGGTTCTTGATTCAACATTGATCCTTGAAAAATATGATTTTTCTAAAGTAGGGAATACGATTTCTAGTAGGATGGAGAGAAATTTTTTAAATTCGCCCATTCTATTCCGCAAGATTCAGTCGTCCATACGATAGATATCTCATCCCTTCAGATTGGATCTTGATATCAGTTTTTGAAGAAAGGCTGATCTGAAGGTGTACTCACTGCCTCCAGCGACATCTTGTGAAGGGTTCAGTTCTTTTGGAAGAACATTGCTGATTCTACTCCATCCTACATTGCGTTATCTTCAGTGAGAGCAGTTTTTGGTTCCTACCTTGGACGTGAACACCTCTATTGGGAGATACTACTTCCTTGTATCAGGTATATCAAGAGTGGGCGTCCAACGAACTGATTATTTTAGACCATTAAGACAATTCCTTCTTTCCACTTTTAAGGCTATTCCAGTACGATGATAAATTTACCCTACTCCAGTCTATTATTTCACACTGCACTGTTGATTCCACAATCAACATAAACAAACTCACTACCAAGGCCTCAATAGTCAAGAAGAACTGTTTTTTTACTGGTCCTTAGTTTCCATGTTCCATTCCATTCTGTTTCGAAAACATCCCATTTCAATTGTAGAAGTAAAATTAAGTTGCTATTATTTGATTATGCCCTAATCGTCAATCAGCTGCTGTTACAAATAAGCGAACGCCACAAAACAGGGTCAACCTGTTGCATTTATATCTCAAAGAACAATATTTATTAATCATTATATGCACCTAAAAACACATCATTAGATTAAGGATATTCTTTTTAATTGAAGAACGCGTGCATCATTTCCAATAACAAGGAAAAAAAAAGTCAAATACAGACCACTTCAAATGGTCTTACAAGCTGAAAAAGATTCATTAGAATATTCAAATTATAAATTTAAGAATGACTACATACCCCTTTGCAAAAACATTTTGGCATCGGTTCAAGCATTCCAAACAAAAATACGTCATTTGCCAATTCCCATAACATGAAAGGATGGACCAAACTTCAATATTTATTTGAAACATAAAATTCCAGAACTTCAAAATCATCGGTTAGATGAACTCAAAAATAGAATTACAATCTCTGCTCGTCATTCTCCTAATTATATAGAATGATGAATTGAGTTCAGTCGTATCTCAGCTGATTCTTGAATAACGAATAAACGGGTGCTACCCATAATAAGACCAAACTGAGATTGCAACAACTGGTCCTACAAAAGAATAACAAAGACCAGCATTTGGAGGAATATCATATTCTATTTTTTCAATCTGCTGCCATGAAAGGATCTATTTCCCCTAGATCAGCCACCAGAGGTTTTAATTCTGATGTATCTTCATCATCTGGAGTAAAATAAGTCGGGAATGGTAGCAATGAAATATCAGGTTTCTTGTAAACAGCATCCTTTATAAACACAAAATTGCCTTCAGCACCCGGGACCTGTAATTATAGTCATCCAGAAAAATGATGCCAGTGAAATTAAATTAATAATAAGATTGATGAAAATTCCTAATCATTCTTCATCTGCATCCTTTCTTTTAGTTCTTTCAAATAGGAGGGTAAAAAGCAGCCTTAAGATTAACAAGACAATAGTTGCCATGTTAAAATTATTAATAATTGTATGAAAAACCACCATATGCTGAACCATGAGGAAAAAAATGAGTGCACTGGCCTAGCCTCCTAAAAACCCAGCCCTGTTACCCCATAAAACTATAGATCTCACACCCTCTCTAGCTAAAGCATCAGCCATCACTGATCTTCAAGGATACAACTAAGAGAATTTGCTTTCAACAGTTGGTACAGTAAATGATTGATGGTCAGAGGATGAGTCTCTGGTGAAGAGGCCAGCATCGTTCGGTCAAACATACATTAGTCTAGGTTAATTTTCAAGCACTCAGAGTAGGGGTAAAAGCCTCACCCAGCCTGTCCTGGGCCCTTGTAGGCCTGGAATCCATGCCAGGCCAGGCCATGGCACAGGCTATAGACCTTGCCATAAGTGATCAGCCTGACTCACCCCATGATCACCCCTAACTCAGAGGCAGTTTGATGTAGGACCAGATCAGTTTTAGTCCTTAGAGAATGTTGAATGGTCTTCTTGATCAGAGTTTTATGGCTGTTTATGGTTGTAATGGCTTCTTGAAGGACTGAGAGAAAATAGGGAAAGAAAGAAGAGAAAAAAATACCTGGAATCACACAGGGTGCCTAGAATCACTCTAGGGCATGGGAATCACTCGCCATAGCTAGGCATAAGCTGAAGAAAACTCAATATAATTCACTGCCTTTGTGTAAAACGTCCATACATATTTATAGACTCTAAACTCATAATAATCCTAGGAGTCAAACTGTTAGACTCATAATAGTCTTAGGATTCAAATTGTTAGACTTAATAATCCTAGGACTCAAACTAAGCTGTCATACCCTAATTCAATTCAAAGAAGACTCAATAACTCTAATCCTACTTATGCAATGACTGAAATTTTAAACAAGAACAAACTATAACTAGACAAATTAAACCCTATAGAAAAATTATAAAATGGCAAAAATACCCTTGGTGTTCAATTCAGTCCAAATCCCAAATACCATCACTATGCCATATCAGGACCTGTTGTAAGGCCTTCTTTCTAGAATAAGTCTTCAAGGATGCTGATCGATTCCTATCACAGTTATATTTTGATATGGTAGAGAAAGGTACTAACCAAAGTGTCTCAGAATCTGGAGATTCAGAGGAAAAAACAATGCAGTGTTTTATAAGGCGTGGGAGGCATACGCCGCATGTGCCTCACAGTCACACACATGACACACCTCATACATAAAGAGGGAAAAAAAGAAAAAAGAAAGAAAAAAGAAAAAGGAAAGAAAAGGAAAGAAAAGAAAAAGAAAGGGAAGGGAAAGAAAAAGGAAAAAGAAAGAGAATAATGAAAAGAAAAGGGAAGGGAAGGAAAAATGAGATTTTTACATATCTTCATTCTTCTTAAAATAAAAGATTTTTATTAAAAACAATGAAAAGTGAGATCCTCCTCCCTCTTCTTCCTCCTTATCCCCCTCCCCTTGAGGAGGCACGCGCCTCTTTTGTTCTGAACTATCCGAGAAAAAATGGCTTTGTTCACTTTAGAGAATGAAGAGCTTTCCAGAAAAGTTTTTTGAAGCTTGAAGAAAGAGGAATTTCTAAAGGTTCAAGTAGAAATATATTGCAATAAGCATGTAGGTGTCTGTTGAGGTGCTAGGTTGAGCTCTAAAATGGTGTGGTAGGCATGGATCTCAAGGAGTGGTGATTGTTGTTTAAAGCTCAATGACTGTTTAGGTTGAGGTAATAGGGTGGATTTTGAGTTTGCACTTAAGAAAGTAATGGAAGCCAACATCATTTCCTATTTCCTATTTGTAATGGTTGATTAAATCTTAAGTTTATTGGGGAGGATAGAACCGAATGTTTTTTTTTACCCTAGAAGTAACTCAGAGATTTTGTAGTTTGGGTTGTTGAGTTTGAATGTACCAATAACTGCTAGTTTGTAGGCAAGGGCTTGGAGAGTTTTGTTTCACTACATTGATGACTCTTTATTACCTCCCTTATTCATACACAAACTAAAGTGTGCATACTGTGCATTGTCCCCATATAGTTGGGAAAGGGATAGACTTTGGGAGCAGTTAGCAGCAGTTAGAGGTTTATGGGATGGTCTTTGGTGTTTGGGGGGAAACTTCAATGTAATAAGATTTTTGATTGAATCAAATAACCCAGGCCACTAGATTACTTCAAGTATGAGAAAGTTTAACCTCTTTGTAGAAACATTTGAGTTACAGAACCTACCAAATTAAAAGGCAAATTTTACTTGGTCAATTTTTCAAGAGGTTCCCACTTGCTCCTAGTTAGATAGATTCCTCTTTACAGTTGAGTAGAAAGTGGAATGGCGGGGGATTTAGTAGTCACAACATTGTCGAGACCTGTTTCAAACCATTGCCCAATTAGCTTGGCCCAAGAGAGGGTGGGAGGTGGCCCTTGTCCTTTTAGATTTGAGAATATGTGGCTATACACCCTAATTTTTTACCAAAGGTGAAGGAGTGGTGGGAGGATTAAGTGGAGTTCAGATGGAAGGGTTATAGATTTTACAAGAAATTACAGTTATTGAAAGCAAGAATAAAGGTTTGCATTGATCAGAAAAAAAAAAAAAAAAAAAAGAATCAAGGTTTGGAATAAAGAGGTCTTTGGAGGAATTTAGGGAAAAAAAAAAAAAGATCTTTAGTAGATTAGACGAGCTAGATAGTTTGGAAGCTGAAAGAAGTTTGAGGACAGAAGATAGTGAAGAAAGATGGAGGCTAAAAAAGGATCTGGAAGAAATTCTAAGAGGAGGTTAGCTAGATAAGATAGGTCTCTCTTAATCCTAATCTGATAAGATAAGGCAACCTAATAAGATAAGATAATCTAATCTACTAACTTAATAAGATAAGATAAGAATAACAAGATAGTCTAATCTAATCTGCCGAATGGATAAGACTGTTGTTGCCGAATTGGATAGGATGAGAACACAGGATCATTGCTGTTGCTGCTCCCAATACGCGTCCACATCATTACTCCCCTCCTGGACTACGAGCTTGTCCTCAAGCTCGAATTCAGGATGGGTGTCTTGAAATGCAGTCAAAGGAAACCCAGATAGGTGAATGACTTTGCCCTCCTGGATCGGGTTCCAGTGAAGAGGGTTCATCCTCATCTTCCTCTTGTTTCACCAGGAGGCAGAAAAGTCTCTTGCACTTGTGCCATGCTGAGTTGAATTCATCACAATTAAAACATTGTCCCCTCGCCCCGCGTTCCGCCATCTCAGCCCTGGACAAGTGCTTAATAGGGGGTGCAACGACGCTACTCTCCACACTGGATGCTGATCTGGAATTGTTGCTCGTCTGTGGCTTCCGTTCTTGGCTGGCTGCTGAATATTGAGCCATTCCGAGTGGTTCTGGGGATGCCCATGCTAATGGAAGCCGCCCCATACTGAAGGTTCCGCGACTGAGTTGTAGCTTGCGTTCGAAGGCGCGAGCTATATTCATGGTTGTGACTAGGTTGGAAGGATGTTGCATCTCCACATCCACCCTCAAGGGTTCTGCCAACCCTGCCGTGAACATGTCTACCTGCTGGTCCGGTCGCACTGAAGACACCCTCGCGAGGAAGGTCTGGAACTGGCGCTGGTATTCTACCATTGTGCCGGTTTGTTTAAGGTTAATCAGCTCGCCTAAGGGGTTGCTTGTCAGTGGGGGCCCAAACCTAAGAAGGCAGTAGGACTTGAACTAGGGCCATCTGAGCTCGGGTTCTTCCTGTTCTAATCGATAGAACCAGAGTTGTGCTTCTTCTGTTAAGTGAAAGGCGGCTAGGCTTACCTTATCCCGGTCGTCTGTCTGTTGATTTCGGAAAAACTGCTCGCACCGGTACAGCCAGCCCAAGTGGTCTCCATTGCCGTTGTACGACGGGAATTCTAACATGCTGTACATGGGAATGACTGCGGCCCCCTGGTTGACGAACTACTGCTCGCCAGAAGACTTTGATAGATCCGGTCGGCGGCCGCTAGTGGCTACCACCCCTTCTATGTTCCTCTCCTTGCTAGAAAGGAATAACTCCATCAAACGCCGTAGCTCCCTGACTTCGTCCTTGATTTCCCGTACTTCCGAGCTGGTCTCCACGAGCCGATGCTCGAGTTCGTGGACCCTGGACGGCAGCTGCTCCAGATCACCCATGACGCCTTGCTCTGATACCAAAATGTTATGGGACCGCGAATAAGATCTCGTCACGGGTCGGTCCATGGGGAAAACCTCCTGTTTTCCCTTGTTCCTCCCTGCTCTTGATGAACCTATCTTGGCCGCCCTAATGGTGATTTGTCCAAGAGATCACCAACTCTCCTTACTCTCTTCTTGACTGAATATTCGATGCCTTTATTCACTAATAGTGGCTCCTTAAATAGGATATTACAAGAGTCTTGTTCTTAGGGAGACTCCTTGCTGAATAAGGAGACCTCCAGCTTTATCTTGATAAGATAAGACTAATAAGATAAAATAAGTCTCTCTTAATCCTAATCTAATAAGATAAGTCTCTCTTAATCCTAATCTGATAAGATAAGTCTCTCTTAATCCTAATCTAATAAGATAAGGCAACCTAATAAGATAAGATAATCTAATCTATTAACTTAATAAGATAAGATAAGAATAACAAGATAGTCTAATCTAATCTGCCGAACGGATAAGACTGTTGCTGCCGAATTGGATAGGATGAGAACAGCGGATCATTGCTGCTGCTGCTCCCAATACGCGTCCACATCATGCCCAGGTAATGAAACCTGATTGAATGATCTTACCCGTCAAAGCTACAAAACTTTTTTCTGGAGCAGTGATGTAAATTCTGAGAACCATGCACAAGAACTTGATGTATCCGTTACTAGGATCACAACATCATCCAAATTTTTGAACTATGTTAGATCAATGAAATAGTGACAGTCGTGACCTTCCTCCATGCAGATAAAACACTTACTAGATAGGAACACACTGCCAATATGGACTTGAGTAGAAGTTTAGTGCTGGTAGGCAAGTTATATCTGCTCAAGCCTAAGGCAGTAGATAGAATTCTAAAGACATAAAAGCCAGTCAATGTCTTAAAATCATGGAAAATCCAATCAGGTCATCTTATGATGTCTTAACCAGGAATCTGGTGGAGAAATTTACTTAGGTATTAGGGGAAATCCAATCCCTCCAAGATTAGAAATATTTACATGGTTGGTGTCATTGAACAGTATTTTAATTCTTGACAGTTACCCATCTAAAACAAAGGAGATTTTGTATTACAAGTCACTGCTTCATGTGCAAGAATCATGGAGAAGATGTGACTTTTGTTCATTTAGTGAAAAGTAGCAGATTTCATTTTACCCTTTTTTCTTTCAGTTATTCAAAATAAGTTTTTTTAATACCACTCCAACCACATAAAAACCTTTCCCTCTTGACCTTTCATTCATGCAGGTAAGAAAAGCTAAGATTATTTGGAATATGCTCCTTTCACAATCTCTTGGGTGGGGGAGGGGAGGATTGAAGGATACTTAAGCAGAAGCAATGCTACAAGAGAAGAATTGTTGCTGGAATTCACTCTGATGCTGGAAAGGTTCATCCAGTCCTTTTTCAAGGCTTTGGTCACCCAGTCCAAAAGGTACCTTTTCTTGTACCTCCTTTTTTAAGGCCATTTGTTCCCACCCTATAAGACCTTTCTTGTGTCTATTGCCTAACTGGTGCCTTTTGTGCAAAGCTAGTGGGGAGACTTGCTCTCACTAGTTTCTATCTGTCCTTTGGTTGCAGCTATTTGGAGTTGGATTTTCTCTTTGGTTGGGTGTAGGTGGAACCTACAAGCAGAAATGCGCTTATTTTTTTATCAAGCTCTATTTCTTTGGCCCACAAAGAGGGGAAAATTATGTGGAGTATTAGAGCAGCCACCCTTTGGACAATTTGAGAAGAAAGGAACAGAAGAATCTTCCGTGAAAAAGAAGTCTCTCAGAACTAAAGAAGTGCATTTTAACAAGGTACATTGGTTGAGAACCCTTATCTCATTCCACTCTTGTACATTTGATGATCAATGGAGAAACTGGTTGGCAGTGGCCAACAGTTCCACAAGAAGCACTAGAAGTATCTCAGAATGGTATTTACTTGTGGATGGGTTCATAAAAATGAACTTTGATGGAAAGAGACTGGCAACTTATTATATCTTTTCTCAGGCCCAGTGGGATCAGGAGACTCTGTTAGAACTGAACTACTAGCTGTGGTACAAGGAATTCAGATTGTAAGCCAACTGGGTGTCGACAGATTATGTATTGGAGACTCTATGGTGGTGATAGGGTGGTTACAGGATCCAGATTCTGCTATTTGGAAATACAGGGACTTATAAGGAAAGTCAAGTGGCTAACAAGGGAATGTGACAATCAGAATACAATGGGTGAGCAGGTCAGCCAATGTTATGGCTGATGTCTTGGCTAAACAAGGGGCTGTTAGGGAGTTACTGTTTGTGGCTGAGTTGTCATACTTAATTTTTTCAGTTCAAATTTCAGTTTTTTGGGCTCAAGGGTGTGGCTGCATCTTGTGCCCCCCCCCCCCCAAAGGAGCGCTTGTAACTGCTTTAAACTCTGGTCAATAAAATCTATTCATTTATCAAAAAAAAAAGGATCTTGGTTCATCTCCTGCATTTTCAAGAGTAGGAAAACACATCCCTCAATGTTGATTCTTGGTCAGCTTTACATTTTTGGAAATAATGAAATTCAGTTGTTCTTTGTTGCTTGATTTCTGATGCAAGTTGTTTGTCTCTTGATTCTGGGTCAAACTTCTTCACCTTAGTGGTAACATTCCTTTTTTTTTATTTTAGTAAATTTCTACCTTATTACCAAAAGAAAACAAAAAGAGCCGGTTCAAAAAATCATACCTGGCCTTTCACCCACATCAAATTCCTTGCAGGATCTATCTTGTAGACCCATACATTTTTAACCGTGCATTGCTTCCCACCCATGCGCCCAGGCATTTTCTTGCCCTTGAAAACCTGTTTATACAACATAAATTGTAGGTGTCAGTTCCATACCAGTCACATCCCTGCCACTCCATTCAAACTTTTTCATTTTTCCCCATGCTTGCTTTTTTCTTTTCCTCTGTGTATGTAAGCATATAAACATTCAACTTGGGTACCCAATTTGAAATATTTCTACTGCATTGGGCCAGAGCCTTTTGAAATCTAATAAATACTCAACCCAAGCCAGCCTAAGCCACATCCCTATATTATAAGGATAAAGGGGAACTAGGGGGGAAGGCCCATTGCACAGTTACCCAGAACACCTCCAACATACAGGAGTAAAGCAACAACAAGACAAAGTTAATTTACCTACATCCTCAATATGAGAAGCTGAAACTACAAATATCAGGATTTTCATACTCATCCATTTCCACAGAAACTAAATATTATATCCAGCACATGAACCAAAGAAGAAAATTACAAATAGTATAAGAGTAGAATTGCATGTCATGGCATTGGTTAGGGTATGTGCAAAAGTAGGAATTTTTCCTTGGAGTGTCTGGAGCAATATGTTCGTAATATGTAAGCCAATCCATACAGATATGTATACACACATGCATACACACATATGTATGTATACATAGAAGAGTAGAGAATATGTGAAGTTTCAAAGCTGAGGATTCACTGTTGTAAGAGTGGTGATATATTATTCAGGGGGATCTTAGGAGGTTATTGGGAGGATGATTAGGTTAGCTGAGAGCCTGAACTGTGCTCAGAGTGTTTCTTTTCTTTTACTCGGATGTATTACTGAGGTATTTGTAAAATGCTGGTGATCTTTGTTGTATGGGGCAGTGTTTTAAAAGTGCAAGGTGCAAAAAAAGCGCAAGGGCCAATTTGCACCTGAGGCGCAAGGCGAGGCGCATGCCTCTTTTAAAAAAGGCACAAAATTACAAAAAAAAAAGCTAAAATTCAAAAAATGCAAAAAATATTAAACATAATGTTAATAAAAAATATAAACTTAAATTTTAAAATAAATGTTTTAAAAAACCTATTATCTAAAATTAAAATACATAAACATAACATGTAAAGCATATTCAAATGAAAATTTAAAAATAAAAGCAATCATATAAAGCATTTTTAAGCATGTAAAACCCACAATCTCTTTTTCCTTAATTGCATTGCTTCAAGTAGCTAATGTGATGTAAAACATATTGCATTCTTGATTCTATGAGTCGCCTTTGTACCACGCCCCTCAAGGCAAGCCCGAACAAGTCTATGTTAGTGTCTGAAATTCTTATTTCTCACAAAAAATAATGATTTTATAACTTTCATTGCCTTTTAAGAAGATATTTTATTGCAATGAATGAATGAACAACATTATCAAATAGGGGGTTCTCGGAGCTGAGGCGCAAGGTGCATCAAGCGTGCGCCTTTTGAAAGGGAGTGTGCCTCTCTCCTGGGCGAGGCGCATACCCCAAAATGCGCCTCGCCTATGCAAGGGATGTAGAGGTTGAAAATGTCACGAGTCTGGTTCAGATCTTAGACCGGGTGGTGTTGGATCCCTTTAAGAGGGATAAGAGACTGTGGACCCTAACTCCCTCTGGAACCTTCTCTTGTGCCTCTTTCTTCAAGTCCCTACTACCTTCATCCAGTCCATTTGCACAAAACTTTCCAGTTAAGGATGTTTGGGGTGAGCCGATTCCTCCAAGGATTGGAGCCTTTTGTTGGGAAGCCTTCCTCGGAAGATGTAATACTTGTGGCGTACTCCAACGAAAAAGGCCTTTTTGGTGCCTGTCTCTGAATTGGTGCATTCTTTGCAAGGCTAATGGTGAAAGCTCCTACCACTTATTAGTTTCTTGCCCCTTTGCTACTGATCTTTGGGAGTGGTTTCTTTCCTCTTTTGGTTATAGGTGGACCCCACCGCCAAACATTCAAAGTTTGTTTAGCCCCTCATTCTTTGGTTATCCAAACAAAAGAGGAAGGATAATATGGAGATGTGTGAGGGCTGTTTGCTGGACTCTTTGGGAGGAAAGGAACACCAGAATTTTCTTTGAAGTTGAAATAAGTGAAGAATGCCTTATTGAAGTAGTAATAGTGAGGGTGGTACATTGGCTGAAATCCTTGGACCTATTTGTTGATATTTCTACAGATATGTTGCTGAATAGCTAGCTGGCTAGAAGTGGCAAATCTGCTCCTGCCCGCTCTTTAGTTTGTCTTGTGTGGTCACCACCAAGAAGTGGACTTATAAAGCTAAACTTTGACGGAAGTAGTGAGGGAAATCTAGGTCCATCAGGTGTAGGAGGGGTTTTTAGAGATGAGGATGGAAAGGTGCTCACTTTGTATTCAGGTCCCATTGGGTTTGGAGACTCTCTCAAAGCTGAGGTCTATGTAGTACTGGAGGGTATAAATCTCTCTCAAAGTCTAAGGAACTGAATATACAAAAGTTAGTCATTGAAGGGGACTCAAAGTTGGTTACAAGAAGGTAGTGGACTTTGGAAATATGCTAATGAGAGGAGGGTGATTAACTGGCTAACTAAAGGACTGGAAATTAAGTTTCAGTGGGTCAAGAGAACAGCAAATGCATTTGCTGATGCTTTGGCAAAGCAGGGGGTAGGAAGGGATCAAATGTTTTCCGCTGTTCCGTAACCTTTTCTTTTTTGTTATCTTCCTGGAGAGAGTTAAGCTTGTTTATCTCTCTTTGGAGCGCTATAACTAAATTCTTTTAATCTAATGAGTTCCAGTTGTTGATCAAAAAAAAGGTCTTAATTAGCTAGAATAGGCTTTATGAATGATTCCAAGACTAAATAGATTGGTTAGGTTAGAAAGGATCTTAGGGCTTAACTTCCAAAATTGTAGTTTTGTCCCGAAATTGTAAAAAGTTTCCATTTGAGGAAAATATATCAAAGATAAAAATTTTCAAAGAAAATTTGCAGGTGTGTTTAGTATAGACAGTTTTAAAAGGCAACCAGGTTAGGTGGGGTTTAGATTGCAACTTGCCGAAAAGAATGAAAATATGCTTTCTGAAGAACTTTACGGTTTTAGATAGAGTTTCACGATGAAATTCAGTAGGTTAAAAGGTGATAAGCATCTATGACAGGTGCCAAATACAATATCAATCAGAGATAATTTAGCACAAAGACAAAAGAAGCAAAATGAGAAAATCTCTTTTTATATGGATAACCATAAATTGCATTAATACTGAATCAAAGAATGAAACATATACCATATATCCAGCATCCATTTTTGCAACAGATTTAGGCCTACTGTTTCAAAAATGAGAATCTCAATCTAATATGTGAACTAAAGTGAAATGTACCTGGACTAATTTTAGTCATTCAAAGATGTTGAATAAGCTCTTTTGGTGAACAATGTGCAAGTTTTCTTTTTCT
Organism: Nelumbo nucifera; assembly: GCF_055504915.1. Taxonomy (NCBI): domain Eukaryota; kingdom Viridiplantae; phylum Streptophyta; class Magnoliopsida; order Proteales; family Nelumbonaceae; genus Nelumbo; species Nelumbo nucifera. The sequence goes on from NC_142652.1 coordinate 69,486,852, forward strand.
TTTTTTTTTTTTTTTTTGGTATCGAGGAACAGAGAATGTGTGTGAGCTATAAGGTTTGGGTCTGCATTTTGAGTCTGCATTTTGGGTCTTGCAGAACCAGAGATTTGGGTTAGCACAACCAGAGATTTTGGGTCTTGCAGAACCAGAGATGTGTGAACTAAAATGGTAAACTTGCAGAACCAGAGAAACAATAGATAGGGAGTGTCAGTGATTTGGGTTAGCACAACAGACCCAATCATATTATACAGGGTTTGGGTCTGCATTTTGAGTCTGAATTATTAATATGATAGGAACCGGGTAAACATTTGAGTTTTGATTATAAGAGGGTTATTGATTTCCCCTGTTCTGACCAGATTAAGATCCAAACCTATTGTGTAAACATGCTTCACATGGTTTACCTCTGACAACTTCATATTAGAGTGTGGATGATATCTCATATTCCTTAAAGGCAGCATTTATGGTGTGGACAGCAGTCTTAGGGAAGTCACAAACAAGGGACAGCTTAAGGAGTGAAATGGAGATGAACTCTTTGGAATGTGTTTTATGCAAGGTCCAAAATCATTCTTTATACAAGATATCTAAAATAATCACACACTTAATGTAAACGCACACACACACTTAATGAAATCCGTGCGTTCAAAAACATTCTTTATACAAGATATCTAAAATAATCATTTGTAAAGGATAAAATGATACTGCCAAATTACCAAGTGAAAGGCTTGCCAAATATAATCAGATCTTCTTGGGCCAGAACTTAGGATCTAGTACCTATAGAACCTTCTGGTCTACATTGGAATAGGGTCTGTGTTTTCCAGCAGGACTGGATCCACCCTGACCCAAACTTGATCTGACCAATGAGAAACCAAAATGCCCCTATTGTCTAAAAACACAAAAAAAAAACATCATAATTAAAAAATTTGAGTTTTGATTTGTTTGCTCCTCCATCATAATCCCTTGATTATTTTGCACATTTCTATAAAGTAGAAAATTTTCCAGCATCAATTCCCTGTATATGTTTTGCTGGTTGATCAGGAATTCTACTTAATCAGCCAACTTCCAACAAAGAGAAATCAAGGATTTTTTCTTCCAACTTAATCACATAAGCAAATTACATAATACAAAAACCAGCATCTCATTTCTATAACATTAATTCTTCAAACTGCAAGTAAATTCCTTTACCTACTTAGGAAATCAATAAGCAACAAACAACAGACCATGAAATAAACACCAAGAAAAAGGAGCAAGTGAGCAACCACATCATAAGATGCTACTCAATTTCCAAACAAACTGTAAACCCTTTGCCTGTGAAGATGGAATAGTACATACCCTTCCAGGAGCATCTCTTTGACCAGTAGAACCAATGCTTCGATGTGATAATGAAGCACCATGAGATGCAGGCATACCAGAAAATCCCCATCTTTTCATCCCGCCCTGTTAAAACAAGAGTTTGTTAGAGATGAAAGAGATTTGTAATATGTACTTTGAGGAAATCCATTAGTAATTTCTTGTAACCCTAACCTGATGTCGCAAAATCTCATCTCAAAGCTCACATACATTGATGTTAAAATAACAATTGGAAGCAGCAAATCGATTGTGGTTATATATTACTCCTACACTTGGCGTGCATACCTCATCCCTCAAACAATGTTAATGAACAAAACAGGCATCATAAAATATCATGTATAACCTAAATTAATTAAGAAGAAAAGGAAATTTTCAAGGTAGATGCTAAAGCTAACAGAAACCAAGAAAATCCCTGCCTAAGATATTGCATTTCTCATAAAATGACCAGTGTTGCAAGAGGCAAGAGCTAGGGTGTAGAATTTGATTGATAGATGGATATACTTAAAGAGAACGGGAAGGCGAAACATTCATGTAGCTGAGCCCATATAGTTAGGATAAGGCTTGGATGATGATGATGAGATGGATAGATTAACTTTTACTTGTTTGGGCTCAATTTTCTGCTTGTGTTTCTACAATGGAAGGGGGTCAAGTTTCATAAGAAGCTAAAGAGGTTGAGAGCCAAAATAAAAGAGTGGAATAGGGATCATTTCGAAAGAATCAAGGAACAAAAATTGAGTCTAATCACTCAGATAGAAGACTTGGATGTGGAGGAATCTCAAAATGTACTAACCAAGGATGATAGAGGATTAAGGAGACAATTCAAAAAGGATTTGGAAGAGGTACTATTGAGGGAGAAAATCAGTTGGAGACAAAAATCAAGGCACAAGTGGATTAAGGAAGGTGATGGGAACACTAGATTCTTTCATGACCTGGCCAATGGGAGACGAAGAAAGAAGTTTGTGACCAAGTTAGAGATAGATGAGGAGGTGATTACCAACCAGGATGACATAGGCAAGAAGCTTGTAGACCAATTTAAATCGATCTATAGGAAGCCTTTGAGTGAGAGAGCAGATGTGGAGGGGGTGGAATGGCCAAGATTGGATGTTGAAACGGCAAGGCGGTTGGTAAGGAATTTCGAGGAAGAAGAAATTAAGCAAGCTGTCTTTCTAATGGATAGATCCAAGGCTCCAAGTCCAGATGACTTTACAAGAATCTATAAAATTCTGGCTAAAGTGCTCTCTTTGAGGATCAAAGAAGTTTTCCCAACTATTTGCTCAAGGGGCTTTCATTCAAGGGTGACAAATAACAAATCAGATCCTAATTGCGAATGAATGTGTGGAGGAAATGAAAAGGTCTAGGCAAAGAGGTTTTGATTGTAAATTTGATCTTGAAAAGGCCTATAACTTGGTGGATTTGGAGTTTTTATCAAAGATGATGAGGAACTGTGGGTTTGGGGATAAGTGTTGTAGCTGGATATTTTGGTGTATTAGTACCTGTAGCTACCCTATATTGGTTAATGGTGTGGTGAAAGATTCTTTTCCAACTTGTAGGGGAGTCAAGCAAGGGGACCCACTCTCTCCTTTCCTATTTACTTAGTAGCCGATGTGATTAGTAGAATCATTACAAAGGCCGATAGAGAAGATACAATTATGGGTTAGAGTAAGGAGAAACCAGATCCTAGTCACCTACCCAACTTCAGTTTGCAAATGACCTGATGATTTTTTGTGAAGGAGGTATTAGCGAGAAGGTAGCAAACCTAAAGGAGCTAATCAAAGGTTTTGAAAGATTATCTAATCTGAAAATAAATTTGGAAAACAATTGCATAGCGGGTATTAACTTGGAGGATGGGTAGATTGAGGCTATTGCGGAGTGTCTTGAGTGTTCCATTTCTTCTTGGCTTATGTCCTACTTAGGGCTTCCATTAGGGGAAAATCCCAGGGAGAGCAGATTTTGGACCCCAATGCTAGAAAAGTTTGAGAAGAGATTAGCTTAGCTTCGTGGAACTGTGGAAGAAGAATTACATCCCTTTGGGAGGGAGAATCACCCTAACAAGAGCTACATTGGATAACTTACCCACTTATTTCCTATCTGTTTTTAGGATACCACCTAGGGAAGCCAGGAAGTTGGAGCAGTTGATGAGAGATTTCCTGTGGGAGCTGTGAAAAGAAAAAAAGGATCATTTGATTAAATGGGAAATTATCTGTAGAAGCAAAGACAAGGGAGGTTTGGGAATAGGGAGGATGGTTGAAAAAAAATCAAGCTCTATTGGGGAAATGGTTGTGGCAATGGTCATTTGAAAGCAAAAGGCTTTGGCATGAAGTGGTGGGAAGCATTCATGGGAGTCCAGAGAATGGGTGGTACTGTGGGATGTTGGTGTTTCAAGGCAAGCTAACTTGGCAACACATTGGAAGGCCATTCACAACACTCTTCCTCAATTTCTCGAGTTCATCAGGTATGAAGTTTGTTCTGGCAATGTTGTCCGAATTTAGGAGGACATTTGGGTAGGAAACACCCCTCTAAAGGACTGTTTCCCTTTGTTGTTTTCTATTTCATTGTATAAAAAGGAGGTGGTCTCAAAATTTGCCTCATCTTCAGGAACACCTATGGCTCCTAATTGGGATTTCGGATTTCATAGGAGATTAAGGGATGATGAAATCGAATCCCTCTCTGACATGCTTTGTTGCCTTAATCAGGTTTGCTTGGATCCTTCCAAGACAAACAAAAGGGTGTGGGCTCCTAAACCCAAAGGGACCTTTACTTGGGCTTCTTACTTCAAGACCATCTCTCAGTCTTCTGTCCAACAACTTTTTCCGTCAAAGGAAATTTGGTGCAGAACAGTTCCCCCAAAGATTATGGCTTTTTGTTGGGAAGTGTACTATGGGAAAGCAAACACTCTAGATAACTTACAAAAGAGAAGACCTTTCAATTGTATTTCTCCCAAATTGTATACCCTCTACAGAGCTCATGAGGAGGATTGTTACCATCTACTAATATCTTGTCCATTTTCTATAGACTTATGGGCTCGATCACTCTTGTTATTTGGGGGTAGTTGGAGCTTACCAGCTGAAGTTCGCATGATCTTTGACCATTCTACTTTCTCTTGGCATACAAAAAGAGGGAGAATTATTTGGAGATGTGCTCAAGCAGCCCTGATTTGGACGTTATGGGAAGAAAGGAATGCTATAAGCCTAGAATTTTTCAAGAGAAGGAAAGGAGCAGCCAGGAACTGAAAGACTATGTTGAATAGGGCAATATATTGGCTGAAGACTTTGAAAATTTTTCATCAATTCCCATAAAATGATTATTGGAGAAACTGGTCAGCAGTAGCGAGGTGTTCTTCCTTTAAGAACAAGATAGTTACAGGGTGGTGACCTCCGTCTAAAGGTTCACTGAAGCTGAACTTTGATGGAAGTAGCTTGGGAAACCCAGGGCTATCTAGAATGGGGGGGCGGGGGGTTTTGAGGAACGAGATTGGAGAGATTGTTCTGCTTTACTCGGGTCCTTTAGGATTCAGAGACTCTATTAGGGAAGAGCTCTTAGCAGCTGTATAAGGGGTGCAATTTACAAACCAATTGGGGGTAGAGCATCCGATAAATGAAGGGGATTCCAAGGTGATGGTAGGCTGGTTGAGAAACCCTGAGAATACCCATCTGGTACTACAAGAATGAAATTAAGAAATTTAATTGGCTAACTAGGAATATGTTGGTTTCTATACAGTGGGTGGGCCAGTGGGGAGATCAGCAAATGCTTTGGCTGATGTCTTAGCCAAGCAAGGGGTAAAGAGGGAAGAAATGCTTTGGGCCCATCTGTGATTTCTGTAATTTATGTTTAATTTACTTGTAAGCTTCTAGGAGAGGCTGCAAAGTTTCTGAATTAATAAAATTATACTATTCCTCATAGAAAAATGGCTTTGCAAGGCCCATACTTTCTGTCTAGGTTGCTTGTTACTAAAAAATTTCTAGTTTTCTGAACTTATTTCATTTTTAATGGTTGTCAGCTTTTGTTTTTATTGAAGAAGGTGGTTGCACAAAAGTTACATGGGCCCACCATATTTAACTTTTCATTGGTTATGTGGTAGGTTAAAGGACCTAAGGGTTACATGAGCTTTAGTAGAAATTTATAGAAGAAAAAAGAAGGCATTTCCTGGAAAAAGACTAAAGGAAGAAGAGGAGAGATGGCACTGCCACATAAGAGATAGTCTCCATTGTCCTCTCTCCTCACTCTCCCTCCCTCTTCCTTTCCTCCCCCCCCCCCCCGGTGTGTGTGTGTTTGTCTCTCTGAGTCAATGTCTTGATTATGCATACATGTGAGACAACAAGCTTATCACTCTATATCGTGTATGTGAAAGAGGATTAGGCATTTCAATGTGTAGTGTAGACAAGGTGGATATAATTGTAAAACTATCTGATTCATCCTGATACCGAGTTAGAAGTAATGCAATCCACCATGAGAATATTATCAAGGAAGCTTTTGGAAGGCATTGTTGGACCTAAAAGAATCTTCATAAGAACTCAATATCCTCCCAACAGGGACAGATAAAATGACTTAACTGAGAAAGTTCCACAAGCATCTGTCTTCCTAATCTTGGTGGATACAGTCTAGAGGATCAGCTAATTGGCTTATTGGTCTTACGTGTTACAAATAACACGAGAACATAGAAACCCACCATCACCACCTATCATAAAGATAATTTACGGTGACTTTCTTTTCTCCTATCTTCGGAAACAAGAAACTTCTCTGGTTGCAGGTCTGAGAACAAAATCCCTCAGACATCACCAAGTCAAATTAGCTAGGTTACATACTCCATATAATAAATATGGATGATAAGACATGATGGTGTGAATTTATTTAATGTATAAATTGCTTATATAACATATAGTCATGACTGGAAAGAGATTGAAAAGAAAGTGGGTAAAAAGCTACACAGTAAATACCATCGTAATGAACCACTTTCTCTTTCAGTCATCAGCTATCAAGATAGAAAACCTCTAAAAATGGCTTTGTTAATGCAGTCATTGTTCCATGTATTAACTAAGTTGACTATCCACATGCCAACACCATCAATTTAAGAGAATGTCTCATTGAAAACCAATTATGATATATTAAGGAGCCAAGTGGTGTATCTTCTATGAAATTGTTTAACCAATGTGTGTAAATTAGTATGTAGTCCACTTGTGATTTTGTGAACTTACAGGCTTATATTTCCCTGATTCAAATAAACGACATGGTAAAGAAGAAATTTTTGTAGAGTTTCAGAAAAATAAATTTGACGAAGAGATACAATGTATAACACAATCAGTAATATCTTATCTTATAATATAACAATATGTTTAAAATAGTAATTCTACACATGCACAGATGGAAGGAAAGAGAGAGGGAGAGAGAGAGAGAGAGAGAGGCAACTGGATTACCTGAAAACCTTTCCCCCGCGTGATTCCTGTAACATCCACGTATTGCCCCGGGACAAAATGACGGACTGTGATCGGAGTACCAACAGGAAGAAGCGCATCTTCTGTCACCGGAAATTCCCTCAATTTCCTCTTGAGTGGAACGCCCTGAGCTCTAAAATGACCAACTTCGGGCTTCGTCAAATGTTTTGCCTTTTTCTGTCCGCATCCAATCTAACTAACACCATAACAGAAACCGCGCTCAAAAATCCAATCAACATCCATACAAAATTATTAATAGTAAATCGACCGAACAGAACAAGTATTGAAACATTCATATCAAAATAAGCAGAAAAGTGGAAGCAAAGAAATGAACAAAAAAAGAACTATCTTCAAATCGTACCTGTAGGGAGCTGATCCCTTCCTTCTCGATCGTCTTAACCTGCGATACAATATTATCGTCCAACCAGAGGACGGTAATCGGAACCCTAGCTCCCCATTTATCCCAAAGCGCTGTCATCCCACACTTAATAGCGATTGCCCCAGTCCTCTTCGAATGGGGTGTCATTACTCCCGGCCTCGCCTCAATGATCCTTGTCCCATCGTCGTCGATCTCACATCCATCATCGACTACCACAGACTCAGCACTGAATCTCCTGAGTTGATAGCAGCTGTTCGTCGTCGTTGTTGCATTTGTTGCTGTCCTAAGACCAATTGAGAGAAGTCTGATACGAGAAATGAGGCCTCTCGATGCGGCCGACATGTTTAATGAACTGGACTTCAGCGATACAGTTGTAAGAAAGAGCTTGAAGACATCACTGCGCAGCTTGTGAGTTGAGACTGAGAGTTCAAGACTTCAGGTGCGCCCCCGCAAGCCTTGAGAGAGAGAGAGAGAGAGCGAGACAGAGACAGAGACAGAAAAAGAAAGAGAAACAGAGGGTTTGTGTAGGGTTTTACATTTTAGTCTTTTGGTCAGTTGTTCATTCAACACCAACCGCCCGGGCCCGGCCCGCTATAAAGGCCCGTTTGGAGTCCGGATATGCTGATCACAAAATTCATACACAAATACAGCCGCACATTGAGAACATCTCGGTGTTCTTTGCACACGGGTGTTTTGTGGTCAGCAGATCAACGCCCCCTAGCCTTAGGGTTGAATTTTTTGGGTTGGGCCGAACCCGAGCCCAGATCAGTCCAGCTCCCAATAGCATAATTTTTTTAATAAACCATGTATATACATACATGCGTGTGTATACATACATATACGTGTATCAATCAATTTTTGATGGGATTGATCGACCAACTTAGATGTTCAAATGCATCAAATTTTAGTGTGGGTAGTTAGTGCGCCTGAGATGCGTAGTCAAACACCCGACACCATTTTAATAATTTATATTTTTTCAATCTGCAAAACTAAATAAAGAACGTAGTTTAATAGTGAGGAAGGGGTCGAATCCTCAAAGAAACAAAGTTAAAAATTATTATTTTGTTCCGAACAAATAAGAAAACATATTTGGGATTTGCAGAAAATAAGAAAATAAAATTTATTAAAGATGAAATTAAATATTCATAATTGAAAAAGACAAGAAATTAACAAGAAAATAAATAAAAATATGTTGAAATTCATATTCAATGGCGGTAGCTTTCCAGGAAGACAAACTGCAAGTCGTTCCTCCTCCGTTCAGCCCTCGAACCCCTCGAGACACCTTAGCATTGAACTGGGCGAATTCAGATCTATAAAAGACAAAGAAAAACAGAAATTAAATCAAACCAAAATCGAAAATTACAAAAATTAAATTGCTAGAAAAACTGAAAAATAACAAAAAATAAAACAAAATAAAAATGGTGGATCAGCTCTAGTGGCGGCAGTTGCAAGTTGGACGAACTCCTTATAGGAACCCCTCACAAGAATTGGGCGTCCTCCTTCCTGTAACCCTTGAACCCCTAAATAAGCCTTGGCCTTGTGAATTGGGCTAACCAACCCATTCTCAAAGGCCCCTAGGGTCCTTTTTATAGAGAATGATGGACAAAACTAGGATTAGAGAGAAAGAAATGGGCGGCTAGTGGGTTTATGCAGAAAATGGGCGCCCCTAGGGTTTAGCAATGGAGGGTTAGGATTAAACTAGAGGGATCCTATAGCTAGAGTGAAAATGAGATGGGTGTCTAAAAGTATGGAAGGCTGGGATTAAAGCTCCTAGAATTGAATGGTGGATATTTGGGCGCCTAGGGGTTGAAAGGTGGAGATTAATAGGAATAGGTGGCACCCTAGAGTGAGTGGTTGAGATAAAGAGTGAAGATCTAAGGGTATGAGAGGTTGCTAAGGCTGGGATGGTTGAGATTACATGTTAAGGAGAAGTGGAAGGTGAAGATTTAGCAGTTAGGGGTGGCTAGTGATGAACCTACAATTTATCTATATTTTATGAGGTTTTTGCATGAAATTTTATGCCGATTTAATTAGATTTTGCCCTATTTTAGCTTAATTGCAATAAAGATTTCAGGGGCAGCCAACTAAAGAAAAAGAAGGCAAAAGCAAGAAAAGAAAGCCCAAAATTTATCAAATTCAGCCCAGCCCAGCCATGAGAGCAAGGGAGTTTCATTCGGCCCAAGTAGTGCAAGCTAACTCTTTGGAAAACCCAAGGAAAGAAGCCTAGCAAGAAGGAAATTTCGGCCCAGCCCATTTTTAGCCCAAAGAACAGCCTAGAGTGCAGCCTAATGAGCTTAAAAGCAAGCTAAGTTGCAGCCCAAATAGCAGCCCAAAGGGAGCTAGGGGCGGCAATGTTAGACAGTTTTGTATGCCCTTAGCTTCAATCAGAATGATGTACTTTATGAGTTTATTGTAAATGAATAAAGATACATATTTGATTCATGTTCCCTTGGTATGTTTCTGTGTAATACCCTTAAACTGGACACTTAATGAGACTCATGTTAGTTTAGAATGTTCACAGCCAGTGGGTCGGTCTGGGGAGACCTATCCTGACAAGGCTGACACTGTGGTGCCACCAAGTCGGTTGGGGTGGCCTGTCTCAGCTGCCAGGGTGAGACCCTAGGCACATACAGTGTAGGATTAATTGAATCTTTGAACTGGACCAGATTTCCAGTATTGCCCTGGACCTTGGAGATTGATGGGCAAAACTGGAAAGTTACACCCGACCCCTAGACTCGATTATGATACTACACTAGGTGTCGGATTGGGCTGTCTTTGATGTGCCAATCAGTGAGATCCTTAGCGGGGGTCAAAACCTGGGTATGTTGGGACAGTCCGAGAATTCATCTGAGTGGGTGATCATAGTGACAGGATCAGCCCCTTTGTCGGACAAAGGTAATGATCGGGGATGCACTCTCACTGATGGAAACCAAGACTGCCGGCAGCCGATTTCAACCGTTGAGATTTGTTTTGCAAAATATATTTTATATAAGATATAAAAGTATATATGTATGGTTTCTAAATTGTTTGCAAGAAGGTTTTAATTCCCGGGATCCATATAAGTGGAGAGTGCAACACTGTTCCTTGCAGCCGAGGGAGAGGTCCTCTCTTGTCGGGCAGTGTATGATCATTATGGGCTGAGAGGTTAAGTATAAGACCATTGAGGATAATACCTGATGGGCTAATCTTGCATCTGCCCACAGTCCCTGGGTGTTACAAGGTGGCTTGGCCCAGGGACCACTTAGTGTAAGTGTTGGGCCCATAGAGCCCATTTGATGGGTTTCAAGGGGTGCACTGTCATTAACAGTGTATTCGGCCAGGCCTTGTAACAAAGGCTGGGCCGAACCCATGTGGCTGATGTGTAGATCAATGCTTGGGTCCCACGCCATACAAGGAAGCCCAACTGGGCAGCAATTTGGAAGCCTTTTGAGTACATAACCTTAAATGGGCCTTAAGCCCATTTCGAACTGGGCTGATTTGATCAGTCATTTAAAGGGGGGCGAATTCTAAAGAGGGTCAGCTGAAAGGATTGGGCTTAGACCCTATCCACTCAGAGAGTCCAAGATCTAAATGGGATTTAGATCTGGAAACCTCCTAATTAGATTAGGAGACAGCTGATCTTATCTGCAGATAAGATAAGGGTTATCCCTTATCACTAAGGGACTTCTAACCCAAATATGATTTGGATTAGCAGCTCCTAATCTGATTAGGAGCTGATCCCTTTTGAGATTATAAAAGGGGAAGGGGGCGGCAGCCTACTATACAACAACATCCATAGCATTCTTCTCTTTGAAGAAAGAGAGATTGAGAGGTTTCCTGCATACTGCGAATTCTCTCCTGCCGCCACCTTCCTGCTTTTGCCATTCCTTCAGTTCGATCTCCAGTTCTTGGGAGCAATCAAGATTGGATCTTGATTTCAATCTTTTGTGAAAAGATTGGTTGGAGCTGTACTCAAGTCGTCCAGTTGATCCTTACGAAGGATCAAGTTCTTTTGAAGAACGTTGCTGATTCTGCTCCACCCTGCACTGCGCCATCTTCAGTGGGAGCAGATTTTGGATCCTTCCTTGGGCGTGAACACCTCCATTGGGAGATAGTATTTCTCCGTATCAGGTATAATCCTCTCCCACTCCTTTTGGTTCAAATCTGGTTCAGTTTATGGTTCAAGATTGATCCTTGAAAATATGATTTTCTAAATAGGGAATATGATTCCCAGTTGAAGGGAGAGATAAAATTTTTGAAATTCGCCCCTTTTTGAAATTTCAGATCATGAATTTACAAGGTCTGAATTGCTATTTTCCAATCTCAAATCTGTAAATTCAAATTATGAAATAGTGAGATCTGAACTGCTATTCTATAAAATCAGATCTGTGATTTCAGATCATGAACTTGTAATACCTAAATTACTTGAGAAAGAATTCAGGTAGCTTTAATTCAGTTTGGCCGAATTGTTCCTCTTTCTTGGAATTCCTAGAGTGCTTGAGAAAGACTCTAAGAATTCAGATCTGCCAATCAAGAGCCGAATTGAGTGCAAGGTTAGAGATAACTTGCACAATTCGGTTGGTGTTCATTCAGCTGAGTTGATGATCATCCAGCTGAAATGAAGCCCTAGAATTGCTAGATCTGAATGCATGCATGGGGATTAGATTCTTACTAGAGATAGAAGAATCGTCACTCATGCATAGATTGAACATGCGCTTGAGAGAGGCTGTTCATTGCTTTGGGATTTCACCAAACCAAGGTTGAATCCTATTCTACTCGAATTGCCTAGAAAACTAGTTGCCGAATTTATTTTTCTATGCATCTTTAGCTTGTCTCCTCACTTGCATACAAGGTGTTTGGTCCAATGTGTTAGAAATAGCTTTGTAGTTAGGATTTCGGATTTTCATTAGTTTTACATTTTGGCTGATCAGATAATAGTAGACTGATTTATTACTAGTAGTTGCTACATAAGTCCTCGTGGGAACGATACTCTACTCACTACTCTATTACTTGAGCGGCTAATGCACTTGCTAGTGTCACAATGAGCCACACATCAAGTTTTTGGCGCCGTTGCCGGGGACTTGTTGTATCAATATTAGGAACTATTAGCCATTGTTAATCTGATTTTCAATTCTGTGCATTATAATTCAGATTAGTATGCATGAAACTCCATTGCTGATCTAGTTAGTTCTCTTTCCCATTGATGATCTACTTCATCTTCGATTGCTTATTTAGTCTTAGTAGTAGAGCTGCATTCTAGTTTGCATATTTCATAAAAATAGTGTGGAACAGATCTGTATACACTGTCATGGCTAAAATAAAAAAAAAATCAGATCTGAGCACACTGAAAAAAAAATGATTTCTGATCTTCATTGATGATTGTTGTTTTAGTCTCAGTAGTATAGTCTTGCATATTTCATAAAATAATGTTCTAGTTTCAGTAGTGGAGTTGTGTTTTCTTTTGTTCTGTATATTTCATAAAAATTGTGTGCTTTAGATCTGCATACATTCACTGTCATTGCTAAAATTAGAATGTAGATTTGAGCACACAAGAAAAAAAAATTTAATTATGCTTTTCTAGTTTCAGTAGTGTAGCTGCATCTAGTCTTGCATATTTGATAAAAAGGGTGTGGTTCAGATCTGTATACATTACTTTTCATTGTTGAAATCAGAATTCAGATTTGAACACAGAAAAAAAAAATCTTTTGATCTTCATTGCTGATTTCTTTAACTGTTAGCTGATTTCAGTTCTGTACAAATCTGCATATAGTATTCCTCATTACTGATATTAGTACTCTATTTTTTTCTATTGTTGTTTTGTTTAGTTTTGATTACTGTTTTAGTGCTGCTAGTTTAGCTGGTTTTTGAGTCTATTTAGCTCATAAAAACAGGGGAGTTCAGATCTGTACACAGTAGATTTCAGTACTGAAATAAAAAATCAGATCTGAGCACATCGAGAGAAAAAAAAAAGAGAGATTTTGTTCAATAGTATAGTTGTGTTACTTCTTTGTGTTCTATTTCATCTCAAAAGAAAAGAAAAAAAAAGAAAATTATCAACATATGGTTGAATGATGCATAGGCGGCTAGTACAGTTCTGATTGCATTAACTGTGATTTATAGAATTCAGACCTGAATTTATTGCTATAATTGCTTGTATACTTTGTGGTTCAGATCTGATCACACTACTTATCACTTTTGCAATCAGATCTGAACACTTAATGAAGCATTTTTGTTCTAACTTGGTGCTTTCAATTCAGAGTTTCAGATCTGAAATCAGACCTGTATTCACCATGATTTCAGATCTGAAACCCACATCAATTCGGAAATTTAGCAGGTCTTATGGGAAGCAAGTTAGAACAGACCTGATGTACAGACTTGAATCTTTGCTACCATTCATAACCACTGATTTCGGATCTGTATACACCAATTCTCCTTGCTGAATTCTCATATCAGCCCTGATCACAGTAGATGGCAGCCATTCAAGCTGCTGAAATCTAAGATTGCAGATCTGAATGTGTAATTGATTTATGCTTGTACCCTCATAAATTTCATATCTGAATGTGTAAGAACCACGCATAGCATCTGTACTCAATAAGGTTAGTGGTGTGAACTCAGATTGCAGATCTGAACTCATTATAGTTGCTATAGCTTCTACTCTTTTTGGTCTGCTTTTTCTTTTGAAAATATTGAGACTTCAGATATGATTACCTTACCTATCACTTCTACAATCAGATCTGAACACAACTGTACTATTCTCAGTGGCTACCGAATTCAGATCTGATCTCGGTAGCAGTCACTGCTGTTCTAAGTATCAGGAGTTGTTGTTATTGCTGTTTTCAGTAGCTTCTGAGATTTCAGATCTGATCTCAATTTTGTGTAGAACTAATGTTTGAATTGCTTTCTCACAATCCTATTTACATTGATTTCAGCTTTGTGTTTTGACCTTCAGTAGCACACAGTAGCCTTTCCATTTGAAGCTCAGACCTGAACACAGTCATTGCTGATCCGCATATGGCTGTCCTCAATAGCTGCTAAGATTTCAGATCTGATTTCAGATCTATATATTACTGTTCTCAATAGCTACTGAGATTTCAGGTCTCAGCAGTTCAGATCTATGTAATTTCATCACTGATTTCAGCAATGTGAAGAGAAGGAATTTGTAAACTGTTGTTCTACTCTCAGTGGTTACTGATTAAGAATTTGTAAATTGCTACTGAATTCTGTATATTGAATAAGACGTTGGTTCAGATCTGTTTTTAGTTAGCTGCATTTATTTATTTTAGGATGTAGGTTTTTGTATTCCAATAATTCACTATTAAGAATTTGTAAATTGCTACTGAATTCTGTATATTGAATAAGACGTTGGTTCAGATCTGTTTTTAGTTAGCTGCATTTATTTATTTTAGGATGTAGGTTTTTGTATTCCAATAATTCACTATACATTTTCAGTTGTAATAAGATTAGTTATTTATTTTCTTTTGTGAATATTGGCCTTTTTATTGCTTTGACCTTTACAGTTTATGACAAGCAGACCTAAACTAGAGGAGATCCTTTATGACCCGGAGATTGAACAGACTCTCCGTATCCGTTTGAGAGCTGCTAGGCAAGTCAGACAAGAAGCACAAGAAATGGCTGAACAAAGAATTATGATGGATTATGCTAAGTCCACCCTCACCGGGACTGCCTCCAGCATTATCCGGCCAACTATTTGCTGCCAATAACTTCGAAATTAAACCGGCCATAATCCAAATGATACAAAATACGGTTCAATTTTGTGGTATGGCCCATGAGGATCCGAATGCCCATATTGCTAACTTCTTGGAAATCTGTGACACCTTCAAACACAATGGGGTAAGTGATGATGCCATCCGACTGAGGTTATTCCCATTTTTCTTTGAAAGATAAAGCCAAGGCTTGGTTGAACTCATTACTGGCAGGATCTATAGCCACGTGGGATGAAATGGCTAGCCGATTCCTCTCTAAGTATTTTCCCCCCTCTAAAACTACAAAAATGAGGAATGATATTACTACCTTTTTCCAGCAAGAGGGGGAATCTCTTTATGAGTCATGGGAACGTTACAAGGAGCTACTAAGGAGGGTTCCTCACCATGGTCTTCCGATTTGGCTACAGGTGCAAACATTTTATAATGGTATGACTGATTCAAACAAGACCATCTTAGATGCAGCAGCTGGGGGCTCCAGAAACAATAAGACTCTCGAGGTTGCCCATGCACTCATCGAGGAGATGGCAGCCAATAACTACCAATGGCATTCAGAAAGGACACCAGTTAGAAAGCAGCATGGCCTTCATAATGTGGATACATACACAACTCTCTCTGCACAAATAGGAGCACTTAGCAAAAAATTTGATGAGATGTAGATGGCAGCTATGCATGTACAGTATGATAAGTGTGGGGGAGGCCATAATAGCACTGAATGCCAAGTTGGCAATCAGTCTTTTCAGTCCACAGAACAAGTAGACTTTGTTGGCATCTTTACAAGACAGCCAGGAAATCAGTACCATCATGCCCATAACCCCGGATAGAGCGGCCACCTGAATCAGCCATGGCAGAATCAGCATGCACCTAAGCCTTTCCACCAAAACTTCCATCAACCGAAACCGAAATCTAACTTGGAGGAGCTGATGACCAAGTTCATAGCTAGTGCGGAAACTAGATTTCAGAATAACGAAACATCGATAAGGAACTTGGAAACTCAGGTTGGGCAGCTGGCACAGATGATTTCAAAAAGGGTTCCGGGTACCTTACCTAGTAACACCGTGGTAAACCCAAGGGAACAAGAGGATGTTGGGAGAATTCTCAATTCAGATACTTAGTCATAAACTGTCTTACTTGCTTTCTGTTTTTTTCATAGCATTTAAGTTTAGTTAGTTTTTCTTAGAATTTAATTGAATAAAGATACTGATCTCCTCTTCTAGTTTGCAAGTGATTTCTAGCAGAAGAAGTTTTCCACCGACAACATATTGCAGAATTTAAGAATGATCTTCAGGGAAGTCCTCTAAACACCTCCTATTACTTGATGATGCTCTTGCTAGTTTTATTGTTACTCCCTAACACTACGAACATTGAGGACAATGTTCATCTTAAGTGTGGGGTAGTGAGCCTGAGAACTAGAATTTGGGGGCTGAAGCCATGCACCTCATTCACCCCAACACACATTTGCAGGCAATGACATATCCAAGTAAACTGGAACCCCCCAAGTTCATTGCTATTTATTAGGTGATTTTTAAGAAGGAATACAATGAGTTGAGGGAGACTGATGTACTTGTTAAGTTTTTATTCTTGTGAATAACCCAGTTTGATATATGCATGAGAAAAGGGGAGTTGAATATGTCTTTCAACATGACTAGCCCTAACTACCTTCATGTGTATGAAAGCACTTGATTTCATTGTTAATGGTCAAGGAAGCTAGTGCACATCTGAATTACTGATACATGAGATTCAACCCAAAATGACTCCGCTATTTTGAGTTGAATAGTAAAACTAGCAACTCAGAACACGAGTCTTTTTATCTACCTCAAGCATGTGACCAGTGTGAGATGGAGCATAAAATGCACTCACACCGGAAAAAAAAAAGTGTGTGAGATGGAGCATAAAATGCACTCACACAAAAAAAAGGGTGAGATGGATCATAAAATGCACTCACCCCTAGAAATAAGTAATGATGGTGACAGTTGAGGTCCAAGTGGGCATACTAAGTTGAACTCTCATTAAGATAAAGTTACAGATGTGAAACTTAGTGTAATTTGATTATTAACTTTGACAATTAAGGAGCTGAATTATATATTGATTGGGAGTGAAGGCTGGACTTTGATGAAATTCGTATTCTCCTTTCCTTGGATCTTAAATATGTTAAATGGTAATTTATAAGAATAAGAGTTGAGCACTTACAATAGTTCCCCGACTACTCAATGCATTTCTATCTTAAAAAGTTCACCAGGTAAATAGTGAGAACAGAAGGGAGTTTATGGCTGATGTCTTTGCTTGAGGACAAGCAAAAGCTTAAGTGTGGGGGTATTTGATGAACTTACAATTTATCTATATTTTATGAGGTTTTTGCATGAAATTTTATGCCGGTTTAATTAGATTTTGCCCTATTTTAGCTTGATTGCAATAAAGATTTCAGGGGCAGCCAACTCAAGAAAAAGAAGGCAAAAGCAAGAAAAGAAAGCCCAAAATTTATCAAATTCAGCCCAGCCCTGCCATGAGAGCAAGGGAGTTTCATTCGGCCCAAGTAGTACAAGCTAACTCTTTGGAAAACCCAAGGAAAGAAGCCTACAAGAAGGAAATTTTGGCCCAACCCATTTTTAGCCCAAAGAACAGCCTAGAGTGCAGCCTACATGAGCTCAAAAGCAAGCTAAGTTGCATCCCAAATAGCAGCCCAAAGGGAGCTAGGGGCGGCAACTCCTAAAAGTTTCTTGAAGAGAAGGAGGGAGCACTCTAGAAGGTGCAAGAGGGGTGTAATACACCCAATTCTAGAGACTTCAAGAAGAGACAAGAGCTTCCTTGAAAGCCTATATAAAGGAGGCCTCTAGAGGGGGAAAAAGGGTCCAACACTTGATTTCAAACTTTCCTTGAGTTCTTGTTCTAAGAGAGAAGAAGAGAGAGAGATAGGCACAAGAGAGGAGAAGAGAGGAGGAACAAGCAGATTCAAGAGAAGGAAGAAGCTGAATTCGAAGGGGGAGAAAGTAATTGGAGATCAAGGTTTCATCCTCCCTTGGTTTCTGAACAAATTGGTAATCGAATTCAGCTAAGATTTATGTAATTTTTCCATCAAATTTTCCTTTATTGCTGTAATCAAAGCATGTATTATGCAATTTTAATTCTGTAATTTGTTTTCTAAGTTCATTCGAGTAAAGTAGATTCAATCTTGAAGTTTCTTGCTTGGAATTTCAATTGTGGATTGTTGGCCAAACTGCTATTCTAAAATCTCATATATGAAATTTCAGATCATGAATTTACAAGGTTTGAATTGCTATTTTCCAATCTCAGATTTGTAAATTCAAATCATGAAATAGTGAGATCCGAACTGCTATTCTATAAAATCTGATCTGTGATTTCAGATCATGAACTTGTAATAACTTGAATAACTCCCTGATCTCCTTGTTGCGAGTCTCTTTCGTCTTTCACAACAGCCCAACTATAAGTGTGGTTGGAAAGAGAACTACAAGTCGGTTCACTATAGGTTCTTCTTCTAAATTTTCCTTTCCTTTTTCTCCCCACCTCGCAAATTATGGTCTTCTTGCTCCTTTTCTTCTTCATTGATGTTTTCAATTTTCTTTTTCTCATATGGGTCATCTAAAATCCTCCTACTCCTTAAGGTCGTAATAGCTTTGGCATTTTCAAACTGAGGGTTCTTAGGAGGTGGTTGAACCTGTTGTAGAGGAAAACCCGGTGGCTGATTTCTAGGATTCGCAACCGGTTGACTCAGTAGTTGTCCATCTTCTCTCCTCGCATTGGCTTCGACTAGCTGTCATATTTAGCTTTCTAATCTAGTGACGAACTACTACTGAGTTAGAATTAGCTGTTGAAGCTGCATGAATTTGTCATCAACTAAATCAGTTTGATAGGGCTGAGGGTAGGTTTGACATGGCTAAGCCGGTTGAGTCCCAGGGTAATCATTATACTCACAGTGAGTTTAGGCTTCAAACCATTGAGAGTGCACATCTGGCAGGGTGGTTTCTTGGGCTTGGGTCTAATAAACGAAGTTGGGCTGATTTTCCCACCCAGGGTTATATGAGCGAAAGAATGGGTTAGCATTGGGTTGGAAAAATCCATTAGCTGCATATACTTGATCTGGAATACTGGTTGACATGGGCCCGCCGTAGGGCACTGGCTAACATGATGTGCCAGGCTTGCCCAGATGGAACATGTTGGGTAGGATGACATGGTTGGGTATGGGCCAATTTGTTGATGAAATGCAAGGACTTGATCAAGTTTTTGAGCCATCCCATTAATCTTATCCAGTTATTGAGACACATGGTTCTAATCTATCCGTGGCTTAAGTTGGAAGTAGTTTCTCATTCCACAAACTCCGCTCATTGATTTTTTTTTTTTTGATTAAGAATAAACAAGTAAAACACATGACCTAAGGGCTAAACTAAGGTTTTCTAAACTAGTGGTTCAACCAATGTGAATCCTCTTAGGTTCACTTGGAATTACACCACTTCCTTTGGTTAGCCAGGTAAGAGGTGGGGATGCGGGAGGCTCCCCTTGCTCTCGCAAGGACCTAATTAAGTAACCACAAAACCTGCTTAGGCTTAGCCGGTTAACATATTTCCTAAACACCAACCGCCGGTTATGGAAAGTAATTACAAGCTTCCCTAAAATTCAACACACTTTTGAACCAAATGTGTGGGGCCTCCTAAAGGATCTTGCTATCCAAATTTTAAATTAAGGTTTAGGGTGAGCCACACATGAAAGGGTGGTGGTTTTTGAGCCAAGGAAGGGTGATGAAATCCCCACCTTATCTTATTTAAATTGGATTGCCCTTAAATGGATTAACAGAAAAACACAATAAACAAAATAAATGCAACTAATTACAATGCATAAATAGTTATCTCTAATATGTAATTCAGCAATAAAATAATAAAACAAATTAATTCAGCAAAGAGAGCAATTAAAAAAAATGAAAAACCCTAACACATTAAAAACTAACAAGATGATTTCGGCAATTAAATAATCCTATATGATGCATGCTCTAGAACATATCAAACCCCAAATGTTGGAATGCAAATGTAAAAAATTTCTAAAATATTATTTTTTTTTGAAATTTGAAATTTAAATTCAAATTTAGATTCAAATTAAAAATCAAATTTTGAAATTTAAACTCAAATTCGAAATTTTGAATAAGTTCCTAATTAATAATTAATTACTCAATTAAATAACTAATTAGATCTAAAGACGAAACAAAAGAAAAAAATAATCCTAAAAAATATAGCCAAATTTATTAAGAAATAAAAATAAAAATAAATAACCAAAGATTAAAAAAAACTAATCTACCAAGATAAATTTGAAAATAAAAAGAAAAATCAGGAATAAGATGGGATGACTACACTTGAATCGCTACCCAATATTTTTCTTTTCTTTTTTGTGTGCGCAGTCCAATAGTGTTTCGGCACCCCGCCATCGGCTGCTACGTTCTGTGAAAACAAAGAAGAATTATGAGAGTTTTATTTCCAAAGATCAGAAAACTAATGAAATAAAAAAGTAAAAAAAAATAATGTAAACAGATCTGAAACAAAGAAATAAAAATTTTCAATCTGTTGCTTCCCCGACAATGGCACCAAAAACTTGATGCACCCGGGATGCGTCGTCAAACACCTAGGACACTAGTTTAATAATTTATATTTTTCTAATCCTCAAAACTAAATAAAGAACGTAGTTTGGTAGTGAGGAAGGGGCCGAATCCTCAGGGAAGTAAGGTTAAAAGTTATTATTTTGTTCCGGACAAATAAAAAAAAAACAGATTTGGGATTTGTATAAAATAAGAAAATAAAATTTATTAGAGCTGAAATTAAATATTCAGAGTTGAAAAAAGACAAGAAATTTAATAAAACTGAAATTAACAAGAAAATAAATAAAAATAAGTTGAAATTCGGATCTAGTGGCGGTAGCTTTCCGGGAAGACAAACTGCAAGCCGTTCCTCCTCCATTCAGCCCTCGAACCCCTCGAGACACCTTAGCCTTGAACTAGGTGAATTCAGATCTATAAAAGAGAAAGAAAAACAAAAATCAAATCAAACCAAAGTCGAAAGTTACAGAAATTAAATTGCTAGAAAAACTGAACAACAAAAAGAAAGAAAATAAAAACAAAATAAAAATAGTGGATCAACTCCAGTGGAGGGAGTTGCAGGTTGGACGAACTGCTTGCAGGAACCTCTCTTGACAAGAACTGGGTGTTCTCCTTCCTGTAACACTTGAACCCCTTAAGAAGCCTTGGCCTTGTGAACTAGGCTAACCAACCCGTTCTCAAGGGCCCCTGGGGTCCATTTTATAGAGAAGGGTGGACAAAACTGGGATTAGAGAGAAAGAGAGGGGTGGCTAGTGGGTTGATGCAGAAAATGGGCCCCCTAGGGTTTAGGAATGGAGGGTTAGGATTAAGCTAGAGGGATCCTACAGCTAGAGTGAAAAGGAGAGGGCGCCCATAAGTATGGAAGGCTGGGATTTAAGCTCCTAGGATTGAATGGTGGAGATTTGGGTGCTTAGGGCTGAAAGATGGAGATTAAGAGGAGTGGGTGGCGCTCTGGGGTGAGTGGCTGAGATAGAGAGTGAAGATCTAAGGGTATGAGAGGTTGCTAAGGCTTGGATGGTTGAGATTACATGTTAAGGAGGAGTGGAAGGTGAAGATTTAGTAGTTAGGGGTGGCTAGGGTTTGTTAGAGGTGAAAAGAATGAGTGGGGAGGTGCCCTAGGGTTTGCTAAGGAGAGGGGAGTATGCTAGTAGGAGGGGCGCCTTTCTAGTTTAGTAGATAGGAGGCGCCCTCTCTCAGCTGGAATTCTCACCAGCTTCTCAAAATCTATATAAAACTCTGTAAATTTCCCAGCTTTTTACCTAGAATTTGCACAAGAACCCTCAGAGGTCACAACATTGAATTTAACTGGAAAAAGGGTACAAATTAGTCAGTCTAAGTTCTAAAATACTCTAAGATGATGCCCTTAAGGCATCAAAATACAGATTTATATTTTTTTAGGGTAAATTACAAAGACCCCCCTATAGTATGGGGTTTGTGACAAAGACCCCTGTACTTTGTTTTGCGACAAAGACCCCCCTGTACTATGACCATGAGACAAAGACCCCCTTTGACTGTTAAGTCAGATAAAGGAATGTGTTAAATTATTAAAATACCCCACTAAACTTTTTTATTTTCTTTTTTTGCCCTTTTTCTCTTAAAACCTATTTAACCTATTATTTTGGCTCTCTTATCTTCTTTTCCTCTCCCTCATCATCCTCTCTGTGGCCACGTGGAGAACTAAAGGATGGATATGACCCTTCACAGTTCAACACCTCATAACTCGGAAAACTGTGCCTCCTCTATCTCTTATTCTCTCTCCTTAGAAAAATAGAGGAAGACACAAAAAGAGTGAATAACTGTTGTCACACTCAATGATATCGTCTTCATTGTATACTCTGAAGCTAATGGCGACGAAGCTATGATTATGAAGCAGAGATAAGAACTATGGTCATGATGGAGTGTTTTGGAACTCGAAACATTGCAACAATAGTGGGTTATCCTTCCCCTACACGGAGGTGTCGATCAAGGAGACTAAGTGGGAAACACTCAACTCGACTTTATTTGTACTGTTCCCGTATACCAACTATACAAGCGAGGGCTGGTGGGGGAGTGAAGGGTGTGTGGTCATTAAAGAAGATTTTGTTGACGATGAAGATTATATCAAAGCTGGGGGTTTAGAGCTACTTTTTGTCCAAATGCAGCAAACCAAGCCCATGGACAAGCAGGCAAAGATCACCTCCCCTGCAACACTTGTGGAGTTGGAGACGGCTTCATTGAGGCTATTGGTTCTGGAGTCGTCTTCGGCCATATGACCGACCACCAGATCGGACCAGCAAAATTGGACACTGAGTTACTCCTTCTATTCCATCCATCCATGGGGTTCCAATCTGTGATTGATGGTGCATAGAAATGAACAAAAGATGGAAACCCAAAAAAGTTCAACATGATTAATGAAGAGGGAAAGAGCCCACACCTGTCGGATTCCATGCCAATGAATTGTGACATTCTCTGTCACCAAACCATTCTTAAGCTCGACAATGATGGTATCACCTTGCTGCGCTTGTATTGTCGGCCCTGGGGTTCTCCAATTGATGGTAATCGCTAGCTTCTTATAGTAGTCTGGTGATTTAAATTCATATTTAACCTCCCGTTTGTAGTGGCTAATTCTAGCATCAACTGTTGGGGCTAGTATTAGAGTGAAAAAGACATACCAAAGAAGCAACCTGATACCAACTCTTTGATAGTGCATGGTGTCCCACAGCGGCATCCACTTCTGTTTCTTTGTTTTCTGGTGGAAAAAATTTTTGGTCGCTGACGAGAAATCAGTGGACAAACTAAGACAGGTTGTGTTCTAACTGGAGGAGAAACTAAAATTGGTTCTGTAGCCAATAGATTGTTATGCATCATGCATGGGTGTTCCACATGTAGATGTATAAATATAAATTGAATTAGGCTCCCCTCGGTCTCTTCCACAAAAAGGGAAAAAGGTGGCTATAGACTAGAAAAACTAGACTGCATACACGCTGAATAAAATGCAAAGAAAAGAAAAAAAGAAAGGTGAGTTGACCTATACCAAAATAGCCGGCGTCGATTTCCTGTCTTGTGTTTTGTCTTCAATCCCATCGATGGAAACTTTCAGGAAGGATTTTTCAAACAAGGAAAGAGGATTTCTCATTGTCATGATGATTATCATGTCTTGAATAATTTGAACCATGAACAAGGGCTACAGAGAAGGAGGTATCCATGAATGAAATATGCATCAGGCATTGTTATTTCATTTCTCATTTATCTGATGAAGATAATAGATGAGAGAAGAAGAAACAAAGTACAAGGGAAGGGCAAGAAGAGAGATCAGGGGAGAGAGAGGAAAAAGATAAATGTGAAGGAACGAAAGGGTAGTATCGGAAGGTTGGGGAAGATGAACAATGTTTTTCTAGTCTAGTTATTACAAGGGTAGTGTGGGGATTAAAAAATATTGTAATGGCCTTTCTCGACGGAAGGCTAATGGAAGGGGGTCTTTGTTTCATGGTCATAGTACATGGGGGTCTTTGCCACAAAACAAAGTACACGGGGGTTTTTGTCACAGATCCCATAGTACAGGGGGTCTTTATAACTTACCATAAATTATGCATATACATACATACATACATTTTAGTGTGAGTTGATTGACCAATCGGTCGAAGCCCGGACCCACCCCAAATGCATTAAATTTTAGTGTAAATTGAGCTCAAATTGAATAATTCAGGCTTAACCTTTGGCTTGGGCTTTAGACCTAATTCTTAGGGTTGGGCCTACGTTTAACTAAAACCCAATCGAACCTACCCAACTTACACCCCCTAAAACCCTCGTTTGGAAGGATTGAGCTGAAGTTTCAGCTTAATCTAGTTCAATTGCTTTGAAGCATTGTAGATAAGTTATTTACATAAGTTAAAGCAAACAGTTTGAAAAAATAAAAAAAAAAGATTGATGGATAGCCGATTTGGGCTCTTTGGATTGTCTATAAAACACAGTTTATAAATTTTCCATGTGGGGTGGGAGGAAGACATGGGTGATTGTAAAGTTTAATATTTTTGAAGAAATGAAATATCCTAGTGAATGTCATTCGATCTGCTCTATTGACACCATTGATTCGATTGTGCAGGAAGTCTTTGGAGAGGAAGACATGGGCGATGAGCTGGAATATAAGGGACAACCAGACAAGGAAGAGGAGTTCGATGCACCCTATGGCACTACGGAACTGGAACAAGAGGTAAGTAATTCTGATATTCAATCGAAGATTTCTCACACAAAACTGCTGCCTTCTGTTTTGCAGGCTTCGAAGCTGGAACTGAAGACCCTGCCTGTTCATTTGAAATATGTATACTTGGGCAAAAAAGAGACACTGCCCGTAATCATTGCAAAAGGGTTGACTGAGGAGCAAGAGGAGAGGCTCATCAGAGTCCTAAAGGACCATAAGGCTGCAATCGGCTGGACCCTAGCCGACATAAAGGGGGTCAGCCCCTCGATTTGCATGCATAGGATCCTTTTGGAAGATGGTGCCAAACCGGTTAGGGAACTACAAAGAAAACTCAACTCGGTAATGAAAGAGGTAGTACTGAAAGAAGTGCTTAAACTGTTAGATGAAGGGATAATTTATCCAATCTCAGACAGTAAATGGGTAAGTCCTATTCATGTTGTACCTAAGAAAATTGGGATTACTGTAGTAAAAAATCAAAATAATGAACTAATTCCCATGAGGGTACAAAGTGGCTGGCGAATGGTAATAGATTTTCGAAAACATAACTTGGTCACTTGAAAGGACCATTTCCCCTTACCCTTCATCGATCAGATGCTAGAGCGATTAGTAGGTAAGTCTTTCTTTTGTTTTCTTGACGGTTTCTCAGGTTATTACCAGATTGTTATTGCACAGGAGGACCAAGAGAAAACAACATTTATTTGCCCATTCGGCACCTTTGCCTATAGACGAATGCCTTTTGGTTTGTGTAACGCTCCAGGCACTTTTCAAAGATGCATGATGAGTATATTTTCTGATTTTATTGAAAAATGCATTGAAGTGTTTATGGATGATTTTACTGTTTATGGTAATTCGTTTGATGACTGCCTAAATAGTTTAAGCAAAATTCTGAATCGATGTGTTGAAACAAATCTTGTCTTAAACTATGAAAAATGCCACTTCATGGTGAAGGAAGGCATTGTGTTGGGACATGTAATTTCAGCAAGAGGAATAGAGGTCGATAAGGTTAAAATAGATTTAATTATGAGCTTACCCTACCCTACAAATGTTAGGGAGGTTCGTTCATTCCTTGGACATGCAGGTTTTTATCGCTGGTTCATCAAAGATTTTTCAAGGATTGCCCTGCCATTGTCTAAGTTGCTGCAAAAAGATATGCCTTTCGATTTTGGTGATGAGTGCAGGGAAGCATTTGATAAGCTGGAAAATTTATTAACAATTGCACCCATCATTCAACCACCCGATTGGAACTTGCCCTTTGAGATCATGACAGATGCAAGCAACTATGCGGTAGGGGCGGTTCTAGGTCAACGAATTGATGGGAAAAGCCACGTCATCTACTATGCTTCCAAAACGCTGAATGTTGCACAGAGCAATTACACAACCACTGAGAAAGAGCTATTAGCTATTGTGTTTTCTTTAGACAAATTTAGATCATATTTGCTTGGCTCTAAAGTGATTGTATTTTCTGACCATGCAGCTTTGAAATACCTACTAGCAAAGAAGGGGTCGAAACTGAGACTGATAAGGTGGATACTTTTGCTCCAAGAGTTTGATTTAGAGATCAAGGATCGAAAGGGAGCTGAAAACTTGGTGGCAGATCACCTAAGTAGGTTGGTGAAAGATGAGGACTCCACACCCATCGATGAGTTGTTTCCTGATGAGCAGTTGTTTCACATGAGAGGTATAGTTCTATGGTATGCTGACATTGTGAACTACTTGGTCACCGGATTTTTGCCTAATGACCTTAGCAAATCCATGAAGAACAAAATCAGGTATGAGGCAAAATATTATGTTTGGGATGAACCTTATCGAAATTCTGTTATGATCAAATGATTAGGAGATGTGTCCCTGAGGATGAGCAGATGTCGATTCTAATTTTTTTTCCATAATTATGCTTGTGGTGGCCATTTTGGGCCAAAGAGGACTGCTCAAAAGGTCTTAGATAGTGCGCTGTATTGGGCAACCCTATTTAGAGATGCATACGTGTTTTGTAAAAATTGTGAAAGATGTCAGCAAACAGGTACACTATCTCGTAGGAATGAGATGCCCCAAACACCCATTCTTATATGTGAAATATTTGATGTTTGGGGCATCGATTTCATGGGACCCTTTCCTCCCTCTTATGGTTTTTCTTATATACTTTTGGCAGTCGATTATGTCTCAAAATGGGTGGAAGCCTAGGCCACCAAGACTGATGATTCTAAATGTGTTGTAGGGTTTATCAAATCTAATATCTTTAGCAGGTTTGGCATTCCTCGAGCCATCATAAGCGATCAAGGGACACACTTTTGCAATAGAACAGTAGAAGCCTTGTTGAGAAGGTATGAGGTGCATCACCGAATCGCCACTGCCTATCACCCCCAGACTAACGGGCAAGCTGAAATTTCCAATAGAGAGGTAAAGTCCATTTTGGAAAAGACGGTGAATCCGGGAAGGAAGGATTGGAGCCTACACCTGGATGATGCTCTCTGGGCATATCGAACAGTTTACAAGACCCCAATAGGTATGTCCCCTTACAGGTTAATTTTTGGCAAATCTTGCCCCTTGCCAGTCGAAATTGAACATAGGGCCTATTGGGCAATAAAGCGATGCAACATGAATATGGAAGAAGCAGGGAAGGAAAGGAAGCTCCAGTTGCAAGAGCTGGAAGAGTTGCGGTTAGAGGCATATGAAAATTCAAGAATCTACAAAAAAAAGACCAAATTGTTCCGTGACAATGTACTCTTAAGAAAACAATTTAAGGTTGGACAAAAGGTCTTACTCTACAACTCTCACCTCCAACTCATGCCAGGTAAGTTGCGTTCCAGATGGATGGGTCCTTTTAGTGTGACTAATGTAGTCCCTTATGGTGCAGTAGAGATAAAAAGTCTCGACACAGGTAAGATCTTCAAGGTGAATGGGCATTGATTGAAGTTGTTCCACGAGGATGCAAATGTCTCCTCTACGGTAGACATCTCGTTGGACATTCCTCGGTATTCATTGGATTAAAGAAGCAGAGGAGAACGTCGAGCATAATGACGTTAAACAATTGCGCTTGTGGGATGCAACCCATTGTGATTTTTTGTTATTTTGTTTAAGTTTTGATATTTTTTTTCTTTTGTGTGTTTAGTAGGAACCCAACAAGACAAATAGGGAAGTACCCCCAAATCCTTCTACTTTATGCATAATCACATACATCGGGGACAATGTACAACTTAAGTGTGGGGGGATTAGGGAAATCTAATGGAAAACCCTAGAATGCTTCGATCATCTCTTCTTAACCTTGCCTTTTGGAAACTCTATTCCCTTGAAGCTTATCCTTGAATGATTTCAACTTATCTAGAATCATGTGCTTAGGCTGAATAGATTAGATAGGATGCAAGAATGACTAATTGAATCGTTCTTGGCTGCATATGGTACCTCATGAATTTAATCGATCAATAGGCAAGATGCATAAATATCTATCAAACCTGGTTTGATTATTCTAGAACTTGCTGTGTTAGGCAGATTGAGACCACAATCAATGAGTTTATGGATCAGGTGGTGAGACCTTGTGATTCTTGTACAAAACAAAAAAAAAAAGAGAAAATAAAATCGTGATTAATGTGAGATGGAGCATAAAATGCACTCACATCTAGAAACGAAAGCAAGGGTGAGATGGAGCATAAAATGCACTCACCTTAGAACCCCAACCCCGTTCTCAGATCCTTGGAATTCATTCTAAGTGGTGGAGATGTGATACATAGAATGCTTATGGCAATAAGCACACATTGTTTTGATTTAGAGAAAGGTAATTGAATCTGGCTGAATTGGTTTGTTAAAAGCAATGAGCACCCGTGCAGTCCAAGGAGTTTCAGCCCGGGAAGGCTTGTCTCCTTGACTATCGATTTAACTTGGAACCATGAGGAATGGTGATTTGCGATCACTCTTGGACGAGAAAAAGGGGAGAAAGAGACAAAAAGGGGAAGGTTACCAAGACTAGACTGACGCATGCATTGGACCAGGCCTCGTATAGAGAAAAAGAAGAGAGTTGCAATAGTTAGGTTCTCTTGTTTTGCTTAAGTTTTGCCTTGCCCGAGGACGGGCAAAGTTTAAGTGTGGGAGGATTTGATGAGACTGAAAAGAACCCTATTTTTGTCCCCTAATTTTCATCTTTTTACATTACTTTAGCACTTAAATGAAATCATTACTCTTGTATTTCGATTCATGGCAATAAAGAAGGCAATTGGAAGAAAACATGGCAAATCGGGTGATTTTGCACTATTTCGGCAACAGTTAGTAATCTGGGCCTAACTCTCAATTCCGGACTCCGAATTGGAAAATTCAAGAAGCATTAGAAAGAGGAAAGAAATACCCACAACTTTTATGTTTTGGGTTTTGACAGATTCGGCCCGAATCAAGTACTGAAATGAGCCCAAAGTTGGAGCAAGGTCGCAGCCAGGCCCATTTCACAACTTAAGCCCAACTCGCAGAAGTACCTTGAAGCAGCCCAACTCGAATTCAAGAGTCAAGAGTCCAAATTTCGAATGTAATCTCCAAGGAGAGAGTCTTATCAGATCTAAAGTCTTGAATGTAATTGTAGAGAGATAAGAAGATTGAGATTAGCTCATTAGATAAGAGATAGGATAGGATTAGTTCAAAGAAGATCAAGACTCCCTAAAAATAAGATGATCTCCTAGAAGGAGTTGGAAAACAGCCCTCTCCTTTGGATATATAAAGAAGGGGGCGAACTAGCTCTAGCATCACTCACTCTCAGATCCAAGAGATCATCAAGAAGACCAAGATGCTCAAGAAAGCAGTTTGGCTATGGAGAAGCAAAGCATGGAGATTGCGCAGATCATGAGCAGCTAAGCTTCTTTTTCTGGTTCAAGGGGGGAGGTTCGATTGTGTCATTGTGAGGTTCTGTAGTTAATTTATTTTCTTACTTTTTAATTTTGGTATTCATTGATTCTTGTGCATATTTTTATTGGATGTTGATGTTAATTAGTTTGAGAAACTGAATTAATGTTGATTTTCCTACTGCTATCCATGATTTCGGTGATCTGTAATTGTCCCGAATAATGGTACAAGTAGCAATTAGGTTGATATCTTTTTGGGTCAATTGTTCGTGACAGCCTTTGACCAATGTTTTAACATGGTTCAACCTCAAGGAATCGATGGAACAAGATTCAGTAATTGCAGCTATCTCAATTATTGTTATTTTGGTTTAACTATTTTCACAAATCTTAATGCTATCACTGTTTAACATGGACGCTATCGTACCTAGTTGAGTGGTCATAAGTGTTGATCAAATGCTGGGTTTGGTCAACTGAATTAGGAAAACACAAGGTTTATTATGGCTATTCTAATAAATCTAAGGTTAAATGCTTGAATTGCAAGAATGCTGAAATTTACCTAGGATCGATGACAAATCGATTCAACCCGAACCCTTCAACCAGAATTCGGTAAGACTGATTTTCTCTTGTTCGTTTAGTTTGTTATTGCTTTCTTATTCTTTTAAATTTTAGTTATTAAATTTTCCACTCAATCACTTTATCCATTCGGCTAAGAGATTACTGATTTGCTCCCTGTGGGATTCGACCTAGTACCACTTTTTACTGCAATTATTTGATTGTGGGACTAGTACTAATTTTGAATGCTTCGACAACCCGTCAATAAGCATTTTCACTCAAAGATGGAATAAACTAAACACATAGACCCTCATGAAAATAAACACTCTATTCTCATGTGTTTGAAGGGTATGTGTTTCACTCAAATTCATTCCAATGGAAATGATCTACCATAGGCTTGTATATCTTCTCATTCTCCACTATTAGGATCACATGCATAACACGAATCAAAAGGACTTTTCAAGGGTTGTAACGGGGCTTAGGATTAAGGTGGAAAATATTTGGGAATATAGCTCAAAAGCCATCGAAACTAGTAGAGCAAAATTGAATCATCTAAAGCTT
Organism: Nelumbo nucifera; assembly: GCF_055504915.1. Classification (NCBI taxonomy): domain Eukaryota; kingdom Viridiplantae; phylum Streptophyta; class Magnoliopsida; order Proteales; family Nelumbonaceae; genus Nelumbo; species Nelumbo nucifera. Next base: position 69,517,401 of record NC_142652.1, read on the forward strand.
GAAAGTATAAGACATGTAAAATCACTCACTCCATTCAGCAATTTCTTCAGTTTTGCTCTAATGCATTTACACCATGTAAAACTCCTACGTTGGAGAAGAT